>NW_022436997.1:4452700-4634778 GCF_009761245.1 Sapajus apella
CATTTTATTGTATGTAAATTAATCATGATAAAACTATTTTAAAAAAAAAAGAATATGCCGATATGACCAGCTGGGCATAAAAAGCACCAGCAAAACTCCATCTGGGACCTCAGAGCCTAAATATTCAATGTGTATGCTAATGGTCCAAAAGAAAAAGTATGTCTAGTTTGACCTTACAGAGGTAAGACTATTGGAACCTGCATCTGGCCTCTCTGGACTTCTTTCTGGGAGATAGACTTTGGCCATGACGTGTAGCCTTACTTTGATGCTACTGCAATATTGTATGCTCTTCTGGAACAAACTGAATTTTTGTAAGCTTTGTCAATTTGGGTCCTGTGAGTTCCTTTAGCAACTGAATCTAGTCTAGTTGCCATGATTAGGCCATGGGTTCACATAAGTACAGAAATTCACAATATATATTCAGAAACTTTATTTTTCCAAGTAATTTTATGCCTGTTGAATATAATAATTTAAAATTTTGACTTGCATATTGTTTATCTTTGTTCCTTCTCTTTCATTTTTCTGGTAATTCTTTTCTCCTGGTTTATTCAAAAGTTTGTCTTTATAAAAACATGTATTTTCCTTTTCCTTTTTTAGTATTTCATTTTAATTGTATTTTTTAACTGATGGATTAGAAAAAAACAAAACAAAAACAAAATCTGCTCTGTCATTACAGATAGTTTGAGAAGCACTTTTTAACATAAATGCTCAATTTATGATAAATCACTATGTGGTATATCTTTGTTCTACATACTTTTATTTAAGTATGTTATATTTCACAACCCACCACCAAAAAAAAAAAAAAAAATTTACAAGAAAAAGTAAACAATTCTATGAGACTGGTTTTGCTCTCTTATGTTAATCTGTTTCCAAACCCCCACACCATTTCTTTGTTGTCCTCTGAGTTTTCTCACATTCTGGTACAGCTTCCACCACTCCAGAACATAATTATTTTGTTAATGTGGGTGTTATCTACAATAGATTCTGAGCTTCCAGTGCCAAGACTACATCTCAGTGTAAAGTCGAGTGTCTGCCACATAGTATATACTCAGTACATATTTGCTGAACAAATAAATGTTTTCTTGCCAATGTTTGTTATAAACACTCTAGCATCCACACGACAGCCCCTCATTCTTTTTCATTTATCTAAAGTTGTCAGCAAATTCACTGAGCACCTAGTATCTAGCATGACCAGAGAATACAATGAAATAGCATGACAAGCATATGGCTAGGCTTCAGAAAGCATATTTATGCTCAATTACAGATATATAACTTGTTTCATGGCTCTCTTCAGCCAACATAACCTCTACTAGGATTTGGACATAACATGGCCCTCTAGCCAGAAATGAGAAATTGGATAGGAAAGCAGCTTGAAATATTTTGGGTGCCATCCAAAGCAAAACATAGGTGTGAAGTGATGATATGGTAAAAGTTAGGAATCTAGCAGTTACAAGCATCTACAGCACGATCTGACTTTGAGTTAGACCTAAACTGTAGTTATCATCACCATTACTATAGCCGGCTCTATATTGGATAATGGGAAAGTGATGATGCTGAGGTTTATGGTCGGTTGACCCAGACCTCTGAGAAACCCATTTTCTTTCTCAATGAAACCTTCTGAAAGCCTTTTGCTGAAACCATACCAAATACATACAGTTTAACCATAATTCTCCATTTATATCTGAATTCTTATCTGGGTTTCTAATTCAGCAGCACACATTATTCCCCTCTAGACATATAAAAATCTTATAGATTTGAAAAATCTTTCAGTTTATGCTGCTTAGGCTTCTAGCTAACATTCTGAGCTCTCCATCTCCGCCAGAGTCCCCCTTGCTATGTACAGTGGTTACTTGGGCATTATCGACAGTGCTATATTGGTGTTAAATGTGATGCAGGCCTGCTTTCTGATGGATTGAGGCCACAGGAGAAAATACCAGAAGTCTGAAGCTCACCACATAAATCAGAAACTACTTCATGCTGTGACCATGATAAATAGATCTGCAAATATCTACCAGGACAAATTTAGAAGAGTCTTGGGGCACTGTGTTATACCTGAATTAAAAGGGAGCTTTGCTAAAAATGAACTTTTCCCCAGGCTAGTATGTTTGTTGTTTTATGTTTAAAAATGAAGTGTAGCCAAACCCCTGTAAGGCATTAAAGAGAATTTGCTGTTGAAAACCAGTATGTATTTTGCTAAGGGGTGGTCATCATACTGATGCAGGATTTTTCTCAGCCACTTCATCAGACTCGTGACAGGGGTGCTCCATTTATTCAGCCCTCAATGCTTAACCCCTTGTGGGAGGGAGTACGTAAGTGAGTGAGTATTGCATCTGGCCAGGGTCTCTCTGGGTGCTGGTGGAAGCGAGCTCCCTACAGGGCTCATGGCCAGACTAGGCACCAGTGGGCTAGTGTGGGACCCAGCCAGCCACTCTGGGTGCCACTGGGAGCAAACTCTGTGCAGGGACAATGGCCAGACCCGGTACCAGTAAGCAAGTGCAGGACCCAGCCAGCCACCTGGGCACCCACAGGAACAAGCTCTGTACAGTGCCATGGCCAGACCAGGTGCCAGCAAGCGAGTGTGGGACCAAGCAAGCCCACTCTGGCTTCCGGGATCAAGCTCCGTGGGGCAACGCCCAGGTGTGTGTGTGTGAGAGGCCCCACAGGGGTGTTAGAATGCTCCTTTAGTTCTTTAGCTATGTGTTAACAGCTCAGTTGGCCCCTTGCCTCATCACGTGGAGCAGCTGCCCTCCACCAGCGAGGGCAAAGGGCCATTGTGACAGTCTTTTTATGAGTACCCGCACTCAGTGGGTCCTGAGCTCTGGTTTGGCATCCAAGAAGAATTAGGTCCTGCAGATACTTGAAGGATGGTGTAAGTGAATAATGTTATTGAGAGGTGGGAATGACTCTCATTAGAGAGGGGAGATGGAGAGAGGATGAAATCAGCAGGTAGTCTTCCCCGAAGTCCTACCATCTTTTCCTCCCCAATGTCAAGCCATCTTTTCTTCCCCAAATTCTAGCCGTCGTCTCTCCAATGTCAAACCATATCTCCTCTATTATCTGAGCCTGGGGTCTTAATAGGCAGAGGATGGGGGTGGGGCAAGCCAGAGGTGGTTTTGGAAAAGGCAGGATTCAACTAGTAAAAAGACATTATTCACAAAGAACCAACTGGGAGAGAGTGGGCAAACAGGGATAGAAGTTCTCACTTTAGGTGCAGGTTTCAAGCTATTTTGGCTTGAAGGTGGGGTTTCACCAGTGACCTTCCCCTGTCTGCCTAGAATTTCTCTGCCTCCTGCCTCTATCAATATTAGGCAGATAAGACAGAGGATTTGCTTTTCATAGGGCTAATCGGTAGTATATAAGTCTTGAGTATTAGAAGACAATTTCTTGCTTTCATGGACTGTACCAGTTTTCTTTTATTCTTATCATTTTGACTGATATTATTCTTTTTTCAGGTAGTAGCCTATTAAAGATTATTACTCAGTATTGTTCAATATTCTGATAAAGTTAAATATTTTATTATTAGAGACTATTATTTCAGTATTATTCAATATTCTGATTAAGGATTAAGTTAAATTTTTTATTCTTGGAGACTATTATTTTAAAACGCCATATGATATTCCTGGAATGAGTTCTGAAGGTCTAAAATTAGGAAATCAAAAGAATTAACTGAAATGACACAAGATTTGGGTTTTACCAAATGTCAAAAAATAATAGGTCTATTTCTGCATTGGTACTATTTTTAACTCATTTCATATTTTGATCATAAGTTTGTCCCTTTATTAGACAAACCAACTCCATTTTGCTTCTCAGATTACTGATTTTGAGTGAATGGATGAAGCTGGAGATTTGGCATGGCTCTGTGAATAACAGCCTCCAAAGAACAAAATGTTTTTTTCCATTGCAACAGTCTAGAGAAAAAATATCTGTTGGGTCAAAAGACCCACTCCTAACTGGAAATATTCTCTTACCAAACTTAAGTAGTATTTTTAATTTTCTTATTATTTAATAATAACATAACAGTAATAGAAACAACTAACACAGGCCTTCAGACAGAGAAGCTACATTCTTAATTATTATGAAATACAGATCCAGTTCTCTGGTTAATAAAAGAAGAACAAGGCTATCTTGAATCCCTTTTGAAGCAAGATTAGTAACTAAACAAAAGCTCTACGTAGTTTACAGTAGTGTGGCAACTTGACTAAAGGGTCTAGCTATGGAGCTTAGTACCCAAAATAGGGTATTTCACTGTGTAATCACAGACAAGTTACTTCAGCTTACCCTCAGTTTAGTTTTCTGGACAGTAGAGATATAAATCATACCATTTCATATGGTTTTAGAATTCAAATTAACTCATGTATATAAAATGACCATGAAATTTATTATACTTTATAAAAGCTCAAAAAATGACCAATTATACTATCATTATCATTATTGTTATGATAGACTGGTATATGCTATAGCATGTAGAAAAAAGTTTGAAACACTATGGTCAATGTGAGTATTAAATAATGGTATTATTAAAGGCTATCCAGTGCTAGCTCCTAATGCTGAAGGTACTGAGAAGAATGTGTCATTCTATGACTGGGAAAACACCAAAGCAAAACCTGGAAGCTGTGAAGTAGCCTAGAGGTGGATGGTAAGACAGAAAATCTTGTCTGTCGTGTACAAAATGCATTGGAAACAAATGAAATGATAAAAAGTCACACTGAGAAACACAATAAAATGTTAACTTTATCCATATGATACGAATACCACTTAAACAATGTGTAGCTTTTTAATGTTTAGGTATAATTTTATTGAGATGTAGATAATACAGCATCAAGGTAAGGAAATGCCCAAATTTGGGAAGATTGTCTTTGAATTCAGGATATACTATTGTAAAATCAAGTTTAGCCTAAAGCTGCCTCATCTTATATTTTAAGTTCAGCCTAAAAGTTCCTCTGTACATGGTAAACCTAACCAGATATGTAAGCAGACTAACTTACTCTTGTGCCAATCACCAAGTTTTCACCAATTAAAAATGGCCGACTGTTCAAACTGTGTTAAAATAAGGCAAATGCCAAGCTGTAACTAATCTGGCTGTTTCTGTACCTGACTTCCATTTTCTGTTCATCACTTTCTCTTTTCTGTCCATAACTCTTCTACCACATGGATGTGCTGGAGTATCCCTGAGCCTACGCTGGCTTGGGAGGCTGCCTGGTTTGTGCAAATTTTTCTTCGCCCAATTAAACTCTATTAACTTTAATTTTTCTAAGGTTTTCTTTTAACTACTACAAAAGGGAAGATGTGTCTTAACTGAGGGAATTACAAGGCACACAAATCCTGTCCCAGAAAGTCCCATGCAGATTCAGGTAATACAAAGCAATTATCTAAATGCATTTGGAAAATTCAACTTTTTAAAAAACATAACACTTAAATGTTTAAATTTATTATTTACGTTTACCTGGAGAAATCACTCTATTGTCCCCAACACCACCAGTACCACCACCTCATCATTGTCAAAGTCCTATTGGTTTTTGAAACTCAAAGCCTCAAATGAGACCTGTGCTGCTAATGGTTTGAGTTCTGTTTTAATTTACACCACACCAACAAAATAAAAACCATATGATGTCTCAACAGATTTCAGAAAAAATATTTGGCTATTAGCTCTCTTGGAAAGATCATTTGAGAGCAAATTGTGGAAATAAGAAGGGAATGCATTAAGAAATGAAAGAAAAAGTTAACTATGTAGTAGAGTAGGTGCTAGAGTCTTCAATAGAAAGGCCCAGAAGTCTGGAACCCAGTCCTGAAGAATTTCTGTAGAAGAGTCAATAGCCTGAGAAGTGCTTGAAACAGTAGACTAAAGAGAGAGCACGTATAAGGAACATGTTTTAAATGCCCAAGGAAGGGATCAAACTAAGGAGAACTTGCTAGCCAGCTTTGTCATTTTCATGTAAGTGGTAACTAGTGCCTCTACCTAGAGCCTCCACTAGTCAGCCAAGAGTGCCATTTCAGTCTGAATAACAATGCCTTCTCTGACCTGGAATTGTTTTTTTCTACCTCATTTGACCTCCTAATGAGGATGGTTTTCCACAAGGCCTTAAAGTTGCATATAAGACAGCTGGATAAATACACTTAAAAAGAAAATCTTCACCCAACCCAGAAAACCTCTCCAAAAAGATAACAGAGAAAGAAAACAGTTTTATTGTTGAATAAGCATTAAACCAGAATGTGATACACATCCCAGGCAATCTGCTAAGAGATTGCAAAGACAGAAAGAAATCTAACCCTTTTATAAAGCCAACTAGATAAAACTCATTATCTACATGCTCTCTAAATAGACAATAATTACTCCTCAAGTAAGAGGATTTGACAGTGCCATTTATTACATATAGTTTATCCTAAATTTACCTGTTAATTGGGGTGACCATCTGTGTTAGTTAATTGGTTTTATACAAAGGAAAAATAAACTTTTCATATCTTTTTGACAGAAGGTAGTTTTTCAGCTTGGAGCCAGGCACCCACTGAAGTTAGGCTCCTACGCTCCCACAGAAATTGGGATAGAGGGGTACTGTCTCCCTTTGATGTTGCCATTTCAAAAAGAGCGCTCCCAGATTCTTGAAAAAGACATTCATGGGTCATAAAGCTGGCAGGAGCTTTATTTAATTTCTAAGAAGCTGAACATACATTTTAAGAGATAGAGAAAGAATTTACAAGTTTTCTGTAGTAAATTATCTAACAAAAGGAGGCTGAGAGAAGTCTCTTCCCTTATATTTAACAAGGAGAATTAAGCCTCTTATTTTTAATTTTTATTTATTCTTACAAACCACAGGGACCTCTTCATCTGGATGCATTGGTAGAGGCATTTCTATGCTAGTACTCATTGTTGGAGTGAGTGATCATTGTTCTCCACTATTTTGGACAGCAGCACAGGTGGTAGCCATTCCAGTGATGAGAACAATGCTTAGCCTGTAATATTTGGTTAATAAAATGTTGAAAAATAAATAATAAAAAGAAGATAAGCTGACATGTGGCTTAAATAAAACTACACACATATAAGGCATTTTCATGACCAATGCTATTTTTCTGTCATTAAGGAAATCATAAGAATGATGTGATTATTTCTCTCTCTTGCTGGCTAACCCGCCTCTTTCTTACCTGGTAGATTCCCAAACATGTCTTCGCTGCCTGTACTGGATTCAAAGACTTTTTTTTTTTTAACCAGAACATAAGAATTGTAACTCTATCTCCGCAGTACATGGTTATGCAAACCAAATAAGACCAAGGATGGGGCAGTGCTTATAAAGTGAAATATTAGCATTCCTGGAAATGAAATGGATAATGAAATTTCAAAGAATGGTCACTCAAAAGACACACATTAAGCTTTCAAATGCATTTTACAGATATATATTTAAGTTGAACATTGGAACAGGAGCTAGTCCCTGAGAATTTTGATTGAATGGTCTTGTAAGACGCAGTCTGGAAGGGGACTGCAGTAGCTTTTTCTATTGTAATGCATCTCATTTTTTCTCATGGATAATACATAAAACAGTAACAATTGTTGCTTGGTGACTGTCCTTGAAAAGCTTAGGGTTTATTGTCTTCCATAAGCACTTGTGATCAGCAAAAAAACTCACCTCGCATCCTGTTGTGGGAGATTTGGGTATAGTCCAAATCATCTATATCTCAAGATAAAGCTAAATTGTTCTCATATCATTTTCTCTGTTAACCTAGAATTCAAATATCTGATTTGATTTTGTTCTTGCATAACTTGGCTCTTATAATTAAGTCACAAGCCTGATCTGTGTAATTTATTGGAGAAACAAAGCAACTTCCAGGATATATTCCAGAATTTGCAAATAAAATTCTACATCCACATATTCTCTGCTCCTATTTAAGATTCTGTGTAATTAAATATATATTTAGAATGGCGACCCTAAAGCTTTGAAAGGTCTTCAAATTTTTAATTAGGCTGTCAATGATTTTTGACAGAATGTTAGTGATACACTGATTCCATTGTACCCTATTTTTTTGGAAAATAATCATCTGTGTGATACATAAGAAAAATATCCAGTTTATTCAAATAATCTTCCTAAACACATTCCTGAAAATATAAAAGTTTATTATTTACTATTTACTATTTTTTACTATATCAACAAAATATCTAGCTGATTGGTATGGAAGTGAAGAGAATTTTCCTCCTCACTCTAAAAGTTCAACTCTGCTAAAAGAAACTGACAATAGAAAAATTAAAAGGCAAAAAAAAAAAGCATACAAATTTATTAATGTACATAAGCCCAGGAACCATAAAAAATATGAGACTCAAAGAAGGGCCAGACAGCTGAGGTTTAAATGTACCCTCTTCATAGGTAAGGGGGAGATAGGAGTATGTAGACAATTTTCAGGGATAGTAAATGATATTTTAGTAGAGTTTAATGGTCCCAAAATACAGACAATAATTTATAAATAGTTCCTTTGGAAAGTGAATGAGACTGGCAAGTCACAGGAAGGTGAGGGGTGGAAGTACCCTGTGAGTAAATGTTGCCTTATTATGTAGATAAAGTCTTTTAGGTAATCTCTGGGAGCTGCCCTTAGAATAGATGAAAAACCTGACTGGGTGTGTTGAGGATTTTTAGTATCTTTTTTCTTTTGTGGTTAATCTTTTCTGTTTTTGCAATGGGATTCCTAGGGAAGAGGGTTTAGGACAATTGTGTTTCTTTTGGAAAGAATTTTCTTCAGTAAGGTAAGGAAATTCCAGGCAGAGTACCTTCCTGAGTTTGAGAGAGGAGAAACAAGAGAAGGATAGAAAGTTTTTGGTTCTGAGGCACCTCCTAACATCTCCATTTCTTTTAATTCAAAGTGCTCAGCATGCCAAAGCAGCATACTTTACAGTATTGTTTTCTGAGTCCCAATATTGGCTAGGCTTTTCATTCAAACTGATATCTGGCCATCATATGGTTAGCTATGAAAGATCCCTGGAACCCATACACCACATAAATACTGTTGTGTATACAAGGACTATCAGTTTGTCTGACTTAGCCGGAAGTTGTAAAAATGCCTATACATTAGCCACTAGGAAAAATGTAAATATTTTTTATATTGTTTCATTACACCAAGTGTTGACCAAGCAGAATACCATATTGTTACCCAGTATGTTTAAATAAAAACAATCAGAAAAAGATATATATATACATACATAATTCCAAGGTATAAGTCAGTGATAAAGAGTATGTAAGGTAGTTTGTAAACATACCAGCAGCAATCTACCTTCTAGCAGATGGTGAGTACAGAACTGTGCTTAGCTCAATTTTAATAATAAACTCTTTGAAAATAACAAGGCAGGGCTTCATAAAAGACCAGTTGACTGCTGCCAAAGATGAAAGGACTAAGCATGTATTCAATGTTGGTCTAAAAAGACCTCCCAGAGTGTTTCTGCATGAATGGCTTTGTGGATTCCCATTGGACCTTATCTTACAAATTACATTGTTTCATGTGGTCCATCACATTCCAAAGATAAATGCACAGACAATGCCCTGTGATAAAAAGTCCTCTTATGACAAATGTCCTTTCCAAACTGTGTTTCACACACAAAGAAAAAATAATACAACTATATTCCACTGAATATTATATTCAGCCTCTTGCTAACATAAATATGCTTAGAAGATAAAGAAATTTGTCTTAATTCAAGAAAGGTTCCTCCAAGGAGAGAATGAAATCCCTGTTTAGGATTGTCTTCAAGTACATAATCTGACACAAGTTGTCAACTGTGCTACTTCCATGTGTTGGAGTTCAGAAACTGATTACCACCCCCTCAAAATGGCATGTTGACATGCTTAACTGAAGAAGACTCTCCTTTGTCTTCTAAAGGTTTACTGAAAAATCAACTGATAAAGGCCTCACAGTCTCTCTGACCTCCACCCCCAACCCCCGACCCCAGCTCCCACCATCTCTTAATCCTGTCTCTCCCAAAGCACAAGATGAAGTTGTTATCTGAAGTTCCCTTATCCACCTAATGTCTGGACCTGCCAAAGAAGAAAACAATTATCTCTGGTCCCTTCCCTGAGTTTTCAGTAACTGAACTCATATTGTAGGAAGAAAGACTGATGCTTGTAAACAGACTTTTGTCAAAAGCCATTGTCTGCTCTGCAGGCCCAACAGACTTTGTCCCAGACCAAGGTATGTTCTTCAAGCCCATTGAATTCTCCTAAAAATTATTTACCACCCCCTAAAATTATTCACACTTACCCGTCTCCCTTTCCCCTTAGAAGTAAAGTATGTAAGCATCTATACCCTATTGGGAGATGGGGCAATCACTGTGCAATTTCCACTCATGCACACTAATAAATTTGCATGTCATTTATTCTATTAGTCTGGCCTTTATCAGTTGATTTTTCAGTAAACCTTTAGAAGACAAAGGAGAGCTTTTCCTTTGGCCCCTACACATATTTATTCTTGATGCTCAACCTAA
Organism: Sapajus apella; assembly: GCF_009761245.1. Taxonomy (NCBI): domain Eukaryota; kingdom Metazoa; phylum Chordata; class Mammalia; order Primates; family Cebidae; genus Sapajus; species Sapajus apella. The sequence goes on from NW_022436997.1 coordinate 4,463,148, forward strand.
ATGTGAACTTGAACAGATTTACAAAGTCAAGTGTCAGCAGGACAGTGACGGAGAAATCCCTGTAATGTGCATGGAGAGAGAACTGGGAATGCTGCAGTCACAGATGTTGGCAGCAACTCAAAATCAGGTAATATGGCCAGGTTATAGAGAACAGGCAGAACTCAAAACCTATTTTGCAGCTGTTCTTTCTTCTTAAAAAAAAATCTTTTATAAGAACGTTCAGGACATCTATTAAAGGATAAGAAGCCCAGGACAGAAAACATGGAAATACTGGGTTACCTTCAGGGAGCTTAACATTCCTCACTGGCAAAATTCTAAAGCTGGCTATTAAACATGTAGATTTTAAAGGCAATCATTGGGAACCAACCTAAATTAATTAAGAAAAATCAGGCAAACTCACCATAACAGAAGGAAAAATGCTGTAGAATAGCAGTGTGTTCAACAGAATTTATGTTTGAATTCCAACTCAGGGACCAGGTGCAGTTGCTCATGTCTGTGATTACAGCAACTTGGGAGGCTGAGGTAGGCTGTTCACTTGGGACCAGAAGTTGATCAGCCTGGACAACATGCCAAAATCCCATCACTACAAAGTATACAAAAATTAGCTGGACACCGCTGTGCACACCTGCAGGTCAGGCTACTCAGGAGGCTGAGATGGGAGGATCATCTGAGCCTAGGAGGTTGAGGCTGCAATGAGCCGTGATCGTGCCACTTCAGCCTGAGCAACGGAGTGAGACACTACCTTAAAAAAGGAAAAAAGAAAAGAATCCTAACGTAGCCTCAAAATAGCTGTCTGAACCTGAGCAAGTTATTTAGCATTGCTGAGACTCAATTTTTTTATGATGTTAATGTAGTAACTGTGGTTGTGTTCAGGATTGACATTACAGTGAGCTAATGATTCCAAAGCAGGGTTTGACATGCTGTTTCCTCTCCCTGTGTGGGATAATTGCTATTAATACGCAAAACAGTTGAAAAAAAGGAGACTCTGAAGTTAGGAATACTTATGAAGGAGTTTAAAGAAACCTTGAATTGCTGGGGATTCATTAACATTTATATAAAATCATTCTGAGTCCCAGAAAGAAGAAAAGGGTGACTCATGCTGTTATACCTCTATTTATACACAAAGATTCTCTTAACCCAGCTATCATGAGTTAGGGCTGATGTTTGCCTTTGCCTGCTTCCAAATTACAACCATTATTTAATACACTGACCTGAAGTGTGAACCCATTATTTAAAATGCTACTAAAATGTCATTACTAAATAGTCTTTCTAGCTCTAAAATCTAAATACTCTGGAAAATATAAAAGAAACAATCAGAAAGAATTGATAAATATTAAACCAAAAGTGGAGTCTAGGGTGGAGGGAAAAATAATTTGTTTTACTAAGATTGTTCTGTGGGATCTGTTTTCCAAAAAGGTATCAAAGTTTACAAATCTATACAAGTAGCTTGACTATATTTATGCTATCACCCTTGAAAAATGCTCAGTTCAAAAAATTATGAGCTTTTCATGGCTTACTTTTAAATCCAGTTTTATCCACTGATGATAGTTTCTTCTAAGACAGACGAGAGTGCTTTGGTGATCATGGTTACACAGTATAAATATTGAGGCCACATGCTGTCCCCTGCTGTCATTCAGGACTTCATTTGTTCACAGTTCACCTACTTTGAAACATCTGATTGCCTCAATTACCAGCAAACAGTGATTTCTTGAATATGGATGTTCTTCCATTAACTTCTAAAGGAAGTAGCTTGCTAAGAATCTCCACCCCATCTATCAATCATAATAAGCCAGATCTCTTTTCAAAGGCATTCATGCAGCGAGAACTCATTCAAAGCATGGTTCTAATTGTCAAGTTAATTTTTTACCCTGGTAAGCTTGAAACATCCAAGGATTAAATTTGATTCCTCAGATCCTACTAAAATGTAGAAGTCTACAATGTTTCATGAATTGTAGAGGGTGCCCTAAATGGGGGGTGATATATAACATGATAGGGGACCCTCAAACAAGTCAGAAGAGAATCTGGAAAAAAAAAAATCAATGACTCTTTCTGGGGTGGAGATTGAAGTATGGATTAGGGAGAAAGTGGCTGATGGTAAAGAGTAGAATTACCCTATCCCTTCACCCCACAGATTATAAGAAAGATTTGTATCCTCAGAGTAAATGAATACAGGTTATAAACTACCCATGGCAGAGAAAGGTAAAGTCATATCAACAGGTTGTGGCCTTGGTGTGGGTAATCTCTGGAGATTTCTCATCTTAGTGACCAGAGATATCATGATGCAGATGGCCTAAATCACATCTGCTTGAGGAAGGAGGGCATGTGGAGTAATTCAACTGTGGAGAGGCACCTGCAAAACAGAAATAAGTTCCTCCCAAGAGGCTGGCTAATATAATTGGCTCTGTGTCCCCACCTAAATCTCATTACAAATTGTAATACCCCATGTCAAGGGAGGATCCTGGTGAGAGGTGATTATATCATGAAAGTGGTTCTCCCGTGATGTTCTCATGAAACTGAGGGAGTTCTCACAAGATCTAATTGTTTTAAAATGGCTGCTTCCTTTGTGCTCCCTCTCTCTCCTGCTGCCATGTAACATGTTCCTTGCTTCCCCTTTGCCTTCCACCATGATTATAAGCTTTCTGATGCTTCTCTAGCCATGTGGAACTGGAATTCAGTCCTTCTGTTTATAAATTACCCCGTCTCAGGTAGCATCATTATAGTGGTGAGAATATAGACTAATACAGAGAATTGGTACTGGCAGAGTGGAACCTGAAAATGTGGAAGCAACTTTGGAACTGGGTAACAGGCATAGGTTGGAACAGTTTGGAGGGTTCAGAACAAGACAGGAAGATGTGGGCAAGTTTGCAACTTCTTAGAGAATTGTTGAATGATTTTGACCAAAATGCCAATAATGATATGGACAATGAAGTCCAGGCTGAGGTGGTCTCAGATGGACATGAGGAACCTATTGGGAACTGGAGCAAAAGTCACTCTTGCTATGCTTTAGCAAAGAGACTGGTGGGTTTGCCCCTGCCCTAGAGATCTGTGGTACTATTAACTTGAGAGAGTCTGGCAAAAGAAATTTCTAAGCAGCAAAGCATTCCAAAGGTAACCTGGCTTTTCTTGAAAGTCTACAGTTATAGGTGCCCACAAAGAGATGGTTTAAATTTGAAACTTATGTTTAAAGGGGAGGCAGAACAAAAGTTTGGAAAATTCACAGTCTGAACATGTGGTAGAAAAGAAAAATTCATTTCTTAAGGAGCAATTCAAGGTGGCTGAATACATTTCCATAAGTAAAGAGAAGTCAAATGTTAATTGCCAAGACAATGGGGATAATGTCCCCAGAGCATTTCAGATATCTTCAAGGCATCCCCTCCCATCACAGGCCCAGAGGTCTAGGACAGAAAAATGGTTTCATGGGCCAGGCCCAGGGCCTGGCTGCTCTATGCACCCTTTGGAAATGGAGCTTGGTGTTCCAGCCACGCCAGCTTCAGCCCTGGCTAAAAGGGACTAAGGTACAGATTGACCCATGACTTTAGCAGGTGCAAGCCCCAGGCCTTGGTGGCTTCCATGTGGTGTTGGGCCCTGCAGGTGTGCAGGAGACAAGAGCTGAGCTTTTGGAGCCTCCACCTAGATTTCAGATGGTATATGGAAATGCCTGGATGTCCAGGCAGAAGTCTACTGCAGGGTCAGAGCCCCCCTGGAGAACCTCTACAAGGGAAATGCAGAGGGGAAATGGGGGGTTGGAGTCCCCACGCAGAGTCCCCACTGGGGCACTTCCTGGTGGAGATATAAGAAGAGAGCCCCCCCCAAAAGGTAGATCTACCAATAGCTTGCATCATGCACTTGGAAAAGCTACAGGCACTAACATAAGGCTGCGAAAACAGCTGTGGGGGCTTTTTTTTTTTCCCCCTTAGTACCACTTGTAGCATCCTAGCCAACCAGGCTGCTTCATGCTTCTGCATCTTGAGTCATACTGATGTCCCAAGCTCTACCACTCTGGCATATCTTTGCCTCCCATCTTCCCTGAGAAAATGCTGATTTCTTTATAAGCCTATACTCAGGCATTATCTCCAGAAAGCCTTTACTAACATCGCCCCAGCTCCACACACTGAGGCTGAACAAAATGCCCCTCTCCTGTGCATCCTTATCATGGCCACACTAGTTATGTTAAAATCATTTAAACCATGGGGTTTTTGAAGGCAGGCAGGGGCTGTGTAATATTATCTCATACCTCCTGTATCTGGCATGTGAAAATGTAATGAAATTAAATAATCTGTTACCTGTACCTTCTTGAGTGGTACATGGCTGGTGGCCAGAGAAGCACCTGCCTCACATACAAATGGGATCTGAACTGTTTTAATTAGCAGGATAGTCTCCAAAAGCACATTTTCTGTAAATTTGAACCAAGGGTCTCCTGAGAAAAGTAGATGATTTTCTTCAGTTAGAGACTGAAGTCTATGCAGATGGAACCAGGGGATTAAAACTGTTATGGCACTGGAGCTACAAAACATGAAAAGAAATGTAAGTGAAACAATGGTTTTGAAGATCTAAATTAGAATTCAGGAACTAAGTAATCATCCTAGAAAAAGAAAACTAAAAAACTTGAGAACCAGAATGAAGAAGAAGACCAAAATCTAATGCTCAGTGATCAGGAAAATAAAAACCTAAATTAGCAGGTCCACATAGACACTCAGTTTTAGTCAAGACCCCTCAAGGATCCTATAGGAAAAATTCTAACAAAAGAATCAGCTTACCTCCTCCTATCTTTGATATAAACCTAAATGGACTGAGCCCTAGGCTCAAGAATAAAACATACATACACACACACACACACACACACACACACACACACACACACATTCACTCACACACTCATATACACTTACATACATTTTTTCAGGAAACAAAAAGACTGAAAAACTTAACCTAGCCTAAAAAAAAGAGACTATATTAAGTCAACCAGTCAACCAGTGTGTTGGATAATAACTACCAGGAAACACAAATGTTGTTAGCACTGATATCAATTCTAGACGAGAAACTGGATTTTATAACCACTGATGGCCCACAAAATGCACATCACTGATAAAGCTTGTGTTACTGCTTGCATGAAGACTAGGATATGAATTCCTAGATCCTTCTATAAGAGAAAGGACTAGTAAGGCTACACATCCCCCACGCATAGTGAGGGTGTTTAAAAAATTCTAGGCAGCCTGAAAATACAACGTTGACTACACAGATCTATCTCATTAATTCCTCAAAGCTATCCAGTGAGGATAGTAGTACTCTCCAAAATTACAGATGACAAAAGTGAGGTAAAATGGGACCATAACTTGCTCAAGATTATAGAGCTGGTAAATGGCCAGTAAGATTAGAATCCAATTCTTTGTACTGTAGAACTTCATAGTTTTCCATGTGATGTGTCTGTCTCCCATGAGAACAACCTGTGGGTTTCATTGAAAAGTGATCATAGACAGGAGAAATCAGAGACTCTCAGAAAACCTCTAAAGAGAGCCAGAATGCCAAGCCTTCACCTACCTCATACAGTTCTTATAGCATCATGTCAGTCCTCAGTTACCCAGCAACTTTGTGGATGCCTGGTCATTGGGCATTCAGTAAGTCTTTCTCCAACTTCCTCCCACATTTCCTATGCATTATTTTCTTATCACAATTTGGGATAGACATTTAAAAATGCATAAGGGGGAGACGGATCCAAGATGGCCGATTAGGAGCAGCTCAGGATTGCAGCTCCCAGTGAAAGTGCAGAGGGTGAGTGGATGCCACATTTCCAGATGGATTTTTATTGCCCACAGACTAGGAGATTCCCAGGGAGAGGCACCCCATGGGTCACCAGTGTGGCTGTTTTGGCCGGCACAGCTGTTTCGGCCGGCACGGCTGTTTTGGCTGGCGTGGCTGTTTTGGTCAGAGCCCTGGTGCGGTGGTTCTCCATACAAAATACATGGGTCCAGGCACCATTTTAGCTGGCAATTGGAGCTCCAGAAAGACAGAGTCACCCATTCAACTGATAGAAAAGGGGACTGAAATAGGGAGCCAGGCTAGGAGATTCCTGGGCAAAAATATGCCACAAATCTCAGCACCACTGTTTCAGCCAGCGCAGTGGGTGGCTGCACAGGAAATCACACAGATCGCGGTGCCTTTTCAATGAGTGACTGGAATACCTGGGAGACAGTCGACCATTCAACTAAAAAAAGAAAAGAATAAAAAGCCTCTGAGGCAGGGAGCCAGGTGATCAGGCTCAGTTGGTCCCACCCCCACAAAAAAAAAACAACAATCTGAAATGCTCTGGATTGAGAGTTTCACAGCAAGTGCAGCTGAACCCGACATGGCCCAAGTCTGTGGCAGTGGGGTGTCCACCACTACCAAAGCACTCCACTACTACGGAGGTAGCCCGTCATTGCTGAGGCAGCCTGCCATTGCCAACGTAGCCTGCCATTACAGACAGAGTCCACCATTACAGAGGTGGGCCAGCTTTGCCGAGGCAGTTCTAACTATACCCATATAAACAGGACTGTGGGGAAGTTCACACGGCAGCTGGGCAGAGCCCACAGCAGCTCAGCAAAGCCTCTGTGGCAGTGACTAGGCTGCCTCCTCGGTGGGCAGGGCAGCCCTGAAAAAAGGCAGCAGCAAAACAGAAACTCATAAATAAAGCCCTAAATCCCCAGGACAGAGCACCTGGGGAAAAAAAGGGGGGGTGTTATGAGTTCTGCTGCAGCAGGCTTAAACATACATGCCCAGCAGCTCTGAATGAACAATGAAGCTTACAGCTCAGCATCTGAGCTCCTATAAAGGACAGGCTGTCTCCTCAAGCAGCTCCCTGACCCCCATATATAAAGAGTCACCTCATAAAGGAGAGCTCAGACTGACATCAGGTGGGTATCCTTCAGGGACAAAGATAGCAGAAGAAGAAACTGGCAGCAACCCTTACTGTTCTGCAGCCACTGCAGATGATCACCAGGCAAGCAGGGCCTGGAGTGGACCTCAGCAGCCCTACAGCAGAGGGACCTGACTGGTAGAAGGAAAACTAAGAAACAGAAAGAAATAAGTTCATCATCAACAAACTGGATGTCCACTCAGAGACCCAATCTGAAAGTCAACAACTACAAAGCCAACAGCTGGATAAATCCACAAAGATGGGAAGAAACCAGCGCAAAAAGGATGAAAACACCCAAAACCAGGACACCTCTCCTCCTACAAGGGATGACAACTCCTCACCAGCAAGGGAACAGGCTGGATAGAGAATGAGAGTGATGAAGTGACATAATCAGGCATCAGAAGGTGGATAATAAGAAACTTCTGTGAGCTAAAAGAACATGTTCTAACCCAATGCAAAGAAACTATGAACTTTGAAAAAAGATTTGATGAAATGCTAATGAGAATAAACAACTTAGAGAGGAACGTAAGTGAATTGATGGAGATGAAAAACACAACACAAGAACTTCACGAAGCATACACAAGTTTCAACAGCCGAATTGACCAAGCAGAAGAAAGGATATCAGAGGTCGAAGATTAACTGTATGAAATAAAATGAGAAGGCAAGATTAGAGAAAAAAGGGTAAAAAGGAATGAACAAAATCTCCAAGAAATATGGGACTATGTGAAAAGACCTAATCTACATTTAATAGGTGTATCTGAATGTGATGGAGAGAATGAATCCAAGCTGGAAAATACTCTTCAGGATATTATCCAGGAAAACTTCCTCCACCTAGCAAGGCAGGCCAATATTCAAGTCCAGGAAATACAGAGAACACCACAAAGATATTCCTCAAGAAGAGCAACCCCAAGGCACGTAATCGTCAGATTCACCAGGGTTGAAATGAAGGAGAAAATGATAAGGGCACCAGAGAAAAAGGTCAGATTATCCACAAAGGGAAGCCCATTAGACTCACAGCAGATCCCTCAGCAGAAATCCTACAAGCCAGAAGAGAGTGGGGGCCAATATTCAACATCCTTAAAGAAAATAACTTTGAACCCAGAATTTCATATCCAGCCAAACTAAGCTTCATAAGTGAAGGAAAAATAAAATCCTTTGCAAACAAGCAAGTACTCAGAGATTTCATCACCACCAGGCCTGCTTTGCAGGAGCTCCTGAAAGAGACTCTACACATATAAAGGAACAACCAGTACCAGCCACTCCAAAAACATGCCAAATGGTAAAGAGAATCAACACAATGAAGAATCTGCATCAACTAATGGGCAAAGCAGCCAGCTAGCATCAAAATGGCAGTATCAAATTCACACATAACAATATTAGCCCTAAATGTAAATGGGCTAAATGCCCCAATCAAAAGACACAGACTGGCAAATTGGATAAAAAGCCAAAACCCATCAGTGTGCTGTATCCAGGAAACCCATCTCACATGCAAAGACACACAAAGGCTCAAAATAAAGGGATGGAGGAAGATTTACCAAGCAAATGGAGAGAAAAAAAAAAAAAAAAAAAAAGCAGGAGTTGCAATTCTCATCTCTGATAAAATAGACTTTAAACCAACACAGATCAAAAGAGACAAAGAAGGACATTACATAATGGTAAAAGGATCAAAGGAACAAGAAGAGCTAACGATCCTAAATATATACACACGAAATACAGGAGGACCCAAATACATAAAGCAAGTTCTTAATGACTTACAAAGGGACTCAGACTCCCAAACAATAATACTGTAGTGGGAAACTTTAACATCCCATTGTCAATATTAGACAGATCAACGAGACAGAAAATTAACAAGAATATCCAGGACTTGAACTCAGACTTGGACCAAGCAAACCTAATGGACATTTACAGGACTCTCCACCCCAAATCCACAGAATATACATTCTACTCAGCACCACATCACACCTACTCTAAAACTGACCACATAATTGGAATTAAATCACTCCTCAGCAAATGCAAAGGAATGGAAATCATAACAAACAGTCTCTCAGACCACAGTGCAATCAAGTTAGAACTCAGAATTCAGAAACTAACTCAGAACCGCACAGTTTCATGGAAACTGAACAACTGGCTCTTGGATGTTGACTGGATAAACAATGAAATGAAGACAGAAATAAAGATGTTCTTTGACACCAACGAGAACGAAGACACAACATACCAGAATCTCTGGGACACATTTAAAGAAGTGTCTAGAGGAAAATATATCGCAATAAATGCCCACATGAGAAACAAGGAAAGATCTAAAATCGGCACCCTTTCGTCAAAATTGAAAGAGCGAGAGGAGCTAGACCAAAAAAACTCAAAAGCTAGCAGAAGACAAGAAATAACTAAGATCAGAGCAGAACTGAAGGACATAGAGACACAAAAAACCCTTCAAAAAAATCAATAATTCCAGGAGCTGGTTTTTTGAAAAGATCAACAAAATAGACCACTAGCCAGATTAATAAAAAAGAAAAGAGAGAATAATCAAATAGATGCAATAAACAATGATAAAGGGGATATCACCACAGATTCCACAGAAATACAAACCATCATAAGAGATTATTACAAACATCTCTATGCACATAAACTAGTAAACCTGGAAGAAATGGATAAATTCCTGGACACTTGCATCCACCCAAGCCGAAACCAGGAAGAAGCCAAAACCCTGAATAGACCAATAACAAGGTCTGAAGTTGAGGCAGCAATTAAGCCTACCAGCCGAAAAAAAGCCCAGGTCCAGACGGATTCACAGCCAAATTCTACCAGACATACAAAGAGGAGCTGGTACCATTCCTTCTGAAACTATTCCAAACAATACAAAAAAAGGGAATCTTTCCCAAACCATTTTATGAGACCAACATCATCCTGATACCAAAACCTGGCAGAGACTCAGCAAGAAAAGAAAACTTCAGGCCAATATCCATGATAAACATAGATGAAAAAATCTTCAATAAAATACTGGCAAACTGATTGCAACAGCACATCAAAAAGCTTATCCACCATGATCAAGTAGGCTTCATCCCGGGGATGCAAGGCTGGTTCAACATATGCAAGTCTATAAATGTAATTCACCACATAAACAGAACCAAAGACAAAAACCACATAATTATCTCAACTGATGCAGAGAAGGCCTTTGACAAAATTCAACAGCCTTCATGCTAAAAACCCTCAATAAACTAGGTATTGATGGAACATATCTCAAAATAATAAAAGCTATTTATGACAAAACAACAGCGAATATCATACTGAATGGGCAAAAACTGGAAGCATTCCCTTTGAAATCTGGCACTAGACAAGGTTGCCCTCTCTCACCACTCCTATTCAATATAGTATTGGAAGTTCTAGCCAGAGTAATCAAGCAAGAAAAAGAAATAAAAGTTATTCAAATAGGAAAGGAGGAAGTCAAATTGTCTCTATTTGCAGATGACATGCTTGTATATCTAGAAGATCCCATCATCTCAGCCCAAACTCTCCTGAAACTGATAAGCAACTTCAGCAAAGTCTCAGGATACAAAATCAATGTGTAAAAATCACATGCATTCCTATACACCAATAACAGACTTAAAGAGAGCCAAATCAAGAACGAACTGCCATTCACAATTGCTACAAAGAGAATAAAATATCTGGGAATACAACTAACAAAGGATGTAAAGGACATCTTCAAGGAGAACTACAAACCACTGATCAATGAAATAAGAGAAGACACAAACAGATGGAAAAACATTCCATGTTCATGGTTAAGAAGAATTAATATCATGAAAATAGCCATACTACCCAAAGTAATTTACAGATTCAATGCTATCCCCATCAAGCTACCAATGACCTTCTTCACAGAACTGGAAAAAAATACCTTAAACTTCATATGGAACCAAAGGAGAGCCCACATAGCCAAAACAATTCAAAGCAAAAAAAAAAAAAAAAAAAAAAAAAAAAAGAAAGCGGGAAGCATCATACTACTGGACTTCAAACTATACTACAAGGCCACAGTAATCAAAACAGCATGGTACTGGTACCAAAACAGAGATATAGACCAATGGAACAGAGCAGAGGCCTCGGAGGCAACACCACACATCTACAACCATCTGATCTTTGACAACCCTGACAAAAACAAGCAATGGGGAAAGGAGTCACTGTTTAATAAATGGTGTTGGGAAAACTGGCTAGCCATATACAGAAAGCAGAAACTGGACCCCTTCCTGACACCTTACACTAAAATTATCTCGGGATGGATTAAAGACTTAAACGTAAGACCTAACACCATAAAAACCCTAGAAGAAAACCTAGGGAAAACCATTCAGGACATAGGCATAGGCAAGGACTTCATGACCAAAACACCAAAAGCCAAAATAGACAAATGGGACCTAATCAAACTCCACAGCTTCTGCACAGCAAAAGAAACAGTCATTAGAGTGAATCAGCAACCAACAGAATGCGAAATAATTCTTCCAATCTACCCATCTGACACAGCGCTGATATCCAGAATCTACAAACAACTAAAGCAGATTTACAAGAAAAAAACAAACAAGCCCATTCAAAAGTGGGCAAAGGACATGAACAGACACTTTGCAAAAGACATACATGAGGCCAACAAACATATGAAAAAATGCTCATCATCTCTGGTTATTAGAGAAATGCAAATCAAAACTATACTGAGATACCATCTCATGCCAGTTCGAATGGCGATCATTAAAAAAATCTGGAGACAACAGATGCTGGAGAGGATGCAGAGAAATAGAAACACTTTTATACTGTTGGTAGGGGTGTAAATTAGTTCAAAGATTGTGGAAGACAGTGTGGTGATTCCTCAAGGAACTAGAAATAGAAATTCCATTTGACCCAGCAATCCCATTACTGGCTATATATCCAAAGGATTATAAATTGTTCTGCTATAAGGACACATGCACACGAATGTTCATTGCAGCACTGTTTACAATAGCAAAGACCTGGAGCCAACCCAAGTGCTCCTTGATGATAGACTGGATAGGGAAAATGTGGGACATATACATCATGGAATATTCTGCAGCCATCAAAAATGATGAGTTTGTGTCCTTTGTAGGGACATGGATGAACCTGGAAACCATCATTCTCAGCAAACTGACATAAGAACAGAAAATCAAACACCGCTTGTACTCGCTTATAGGTGGGTGTTGAACAATGAGAACACATGGACACAGGGAGGGGAGCATCACACACTGGGGTCTGTGGGGGGTAAATAGGGGAGGGACAGCGGGGAGTGGGGAGTTGGGGAGAGATAGCATGGGGAGAAATGCCAGATATAGGTGATCAGGAGGAAGGCAGCACATCACACTGCCATGTGTGTACCTATGCAACAATCTTGCATGTTCTTCACAGGTACCCCAAAACCTAAAATGCAATTTAAAAAAACTAAAACTGTGCAGATGCCTGTGGACCTGGTTACTTTTGATTCAAAAAAAATGCAGAAGGATGAAATGCTATTTTTGCCCCTCTACAGCAGGGGAGTGGGAGGGCTATGTAGATTAATATCCCCTGTCAATTTTTTAAAAATATAAAGCTTCCTTTACCTTCCTTGTCAGAGATTCTGAAGGCCCCTTACTCCCTGCCTAATTTACTGTCAATCGACATAATTTATTTACATACGTATGTTGTCTGCCTGTTTTCTTGCTTGCCTTTCTATCAGTTTTTAATTATAAAATCCTGTGCTGAGGGCCAGGCAATATATCTGGTCCTGTCTGCGACTCTGGGAGGTTAATTTCCTTCCCTGTCTCAGGCTCCTCAATAAGAATAGCAGAGGGTAGGCTGGGCACAGTGGCTCATGCCTATAATCTCAGTACTTTGGGAGGCCAAGGCGGGTGGATCATGAGGTCAGGAGTTCAAGACCAGCCTGGCCAATATGGTGAAACCCCATCTCTACTAAAAATACAAAAATTAGCTGGACATGGTAGTGCATCATCTGTAGTCTCAGCTACTCGGAGGCTGAGGCAGGAGAATCACTTGAACCTGGGAGGAGGAAGCTGAAGTGAGCCGAGATCATGCCACTGCACTCCAGCCTCGGTGACAGAGTGAGACTGTGTCTCAAAAGAAAAAAAGAAGAAGAAGAAGAAGAAGAGCAGAGGGGCTGGGGAAGGTTCTGACCTCTATTGACTCTTCTATCTTCACATTCTATCATTTCTTTCCTGTCTTGGGTAATTCACAGAGCCTCTGAGAGGAACACATGAGATAATAGAGCTGAAAGGCCTGTGAATAATACACAGTGTCTGAGGACTGTAGCATTATTCAAACCTGCATCTAGTCCATTTGTTTTTAAGTTCCCATAGCATTGTGTGCCCAGCTAAGAGCTCTCTTGCCTCTAGTGTTAAGTGTTGATGAAGAAAACAAATTTGAAAGAAGAGAGCACAAGCAAGGGAGAGAGGCACGTTTGGAAGAGCCGTGTGATTTGAGCTCTTCTCTTATACCAGTTTTCTAGAGAAGGTATGTGGGCTTCTGGCTCTAACAGGAGCAGTCCATGCTGTTGGGAGACAACATCCAGTGGTAACAAGAATTGGACAAAATCTGGGGGCTCCTGTTTAGGGGGACCTGTGATTTAACTAGAGGAACAACAGCAGCAAGCATAGCTGGGCTTTGCACTGTGCCACATACACCACATATTTTGCCTCCTTAGAGTCCACAGCAATCAGGTCAAGTAGAAATTGTGCTTTTCTTTAAATTGATATCTTGGGTTAAGTTATCTGTCCAAGGTTGTACAGTTAGTAAGGGAAAAAATGTTTAAATTCAGATTTAGATGCCAAAATGTTTCTTTCTTCTCCACTGTACTGCTGGTCTCCCCATACCACACCATGCATGGCATTTTGTCAGTGTTATACAATTTGCTATTAATTGCCCTTTCATTGATTCATGATGTCAGATTTCCCTCTCAAGAAATTTACAAGCTCTTTTGAAGACAAGGACATTTTTTTCTCTTTCCTTCCTCTCAATGTATGGTAGATGCTGATACGGCAAAAGAATATTCATGAATAAGCATGGAGAGGAATGCCATTAGTATGTATTGTGCTGGGAAGGAACAAGGAATGCAGGAGCTAAGTAAAGGAATTTTAAGGAAAACCACCATCAAATGAGAATTTAAATAAAATTGTGAAGGATAGAAAATAGGTGCACTGGTGAGAAAAAAGGAGAACTTTAGAGGCACAGAATGGCTCCCAGAACCATCAAGAATGAGGAGGAGGTACCTGCAGGGATACCCTTGGTCATAAGCATCAAAGAGACACAGCATTGTGAGGGCTGATGGGGTCAGACTGAGTTTGATGATAGCACCAAACAAAATGAATCACGTGATAATACCAGTAAAACATCACAATGTCTTTATTTGAGTAGATCCCATTAATCTGTTTAGTGTTTCTTGGTAAACTTTTCTATCAACCTGTTAGAAGGAACTCAGAGAACATCTGCTAACTAGGCATAATGAGTTCTTACACCTCACAGAATGTCACCATGAAGAACAAATGGCATCAGCTGCCACCACGCTGTGGCATGCTACTTTACAAAATGATATGTTGTTATTAAGTGGTAAGGGATATTGATTTCTCAGTATGTTTCTTGCTTGCTCAATTGCTTTGGTTACAACTTCTACAATGTATATGTTAAATATGCTGAGTAGATACAGAAGGTTTATCTTTGGGCTCTCAATAATGTAGGACATGCTCATTGCCCTGGCAAATGACCAAATCCCCTAAGACCCACCTTGATTCTCTTCTCTCAAAAGGAGTCTAGCCTTTTTTCTTTTCTTTCTTCTTCTTGCTGAAACATTTAAAATGTGAGAACACTCTTCATTTGGAGTTGAGATGGCCATGTCTTTGAAGGATGTGGTCTGGAAATCAGACAAGCTGGGCTGGGTCCCAGCTTTACAACTCATCATCAAGTCACCCTATAGGTCATTCCACCAATCTGGTTTTTAGTTTCTCCCTCTGTAAAGGGAGAGGTTTGCACTAAATTATTTCTAAGATGTTTTTTAACACTAGAATTAAATTATTTCCTTGATCTTTAAATAACACTTTTTAAAAATTCAATACACATTTATTTAGTGCCTAACATGTGTCAGGCATTGTTCTAAACCCTAGGAATATATAAATTTAAAATGAAGACCCTGTCCTCCAGAAGCTTAACTGCTAATGGATGGAGAAAGACAGTATAAAAGTAGGTATGTATCAAGTTAGATGGTGAAAAGTGCTGTGAAGAGGAATTAAGCAGAATAAATAGAATTGAGTATGAAATTTTAGAAGTAGCGATGGGATAGGAAGTAGAATGGTAATTTATTTTGGGTAGTCAGGAAAGCCCTTGCTGGTAAAGTCACTTGACCTCAGAGAAGAGAACAAAATAGGAAGTACATGACATGACATCTAGGCAAAGAGTACTCTAAATAAAAAGGATCAAAAAGTACAAAGTCCCTGAGGCAGGAGTGGGCTTGAAATATACTAGCAATCTGTCCTCACATGCCCTGGCTTTGACAGGCATCCAGAGGCTCTTCTGGAACCTGCATGGTCCTTGAGTTGCCCTCTGTTCCTGGTATTTGGTCAATACAAACAGGAACCTGTTGTGGTAGCATTGGGATACTCTGGAAAATGCTTGCCCTTGAGTATAAAGAAAGACGACAGTCACCCCTCTGAAACTGGTACACTAAAGAAGAGAAATGTTTCAGGAGTTCATATGAGTTCCAAGTTTCCTTTGAGTAAGTTGATTTTCCTCTTTACAAATAGTAAACATTCTGAGATTTTTATCCCCCCGAGAAAGGCAAGGTTGAAACAGGCAGTTACACTTAGGAAGAAGCTAAGAGGAAAATCTGCTCTGTGAAGGTGGGAGTGGTCTTCTGCCTATGTGTCTGCCATGAAGACAGCATTTGTAATTACAGCCACAAAATCGCCTTGTAGACACTTAATAGCTTAATAAGATTTTTAATGGGTCTATTTGAAAATGAGAAACCCCACTGTATAAAATGGGCCCATAAAATGTTATGCAGCTGTGCTGTGGTCTCAAACAAATTGCAAATAGATCTCACCTAGTATCCTGTAATATCAAGTGTGGAGTTTAGGTAGCTATAGAATTTTGGCTACACTTGTCTCCAAAAATACTTAGTAAAGACTTCACATGCCTTCAGAGAAGCCCTACAGAGACTAGTGGCTGAGCATGTGAGGAATCCTGAAAAATGTATGTTCATGTTTACTGCTCTCTTAATTACCTCAGCTTATACCGATAGCTCTCTCCTCCAAATTTCTATATTTTTATATCATTACTAAATTTATTTGCCAATCTCTGCTATTAGGCAGAAGATACAAAGAACACTTTATCATTGCACTTCAGTTATTTACCCCTTCCAAAGCCTCTAACACCTACCCAAGGGAAAAGGAGGTTAAGTATCATGAGACTTGAAAAACCAAATGCCATAAGAATTTAGAAATAGGAGGTAGAATTGCCATTGTAAATAATCAAGAAAGACTTCCTGGAGATGGCAATAGTTTTGATAAGCCTTGAAGTGAGGACTCCAGAAAAATGAGAAACGCTACAGACGGAAGTTGGCAGCATGTCAGCAGAACTATGAGTAAACTAAAATAGCTAGACTGAGCAAACGTAGTGAAGACTAGAAAGCATGGTGAGAATCAAGTAATGCACACATTTTGGAAACCCTGAATATCTGAGACGGTCTCAGTTAATTAATAGTTTATTTTGCCAAGGTTGAGGATGCACACCCATGACACAGCCTCAGGAAGTCCTGAGGACATGTGCCCAAGGTGGTTGGGGCACAGCTTGGTTTTGTACATTTTAGGAAGACATGAGACATCAATCTATATATATATATATATATATATATATATATATATATATATACACACACACACATACATATACATGAAGTACATTGGTTCCATCCAGAAAGGTGGGGAAAACTTAGAGCAGGGAGGGGACTTCCAGGTCACAGGTAGGTAAGAGACAAATGGTGGCCTTCTTTTGAGTTTCTGATAAGCCCTTCCCAAAGGAAGCAATCAGATATGCATCTATCTCAGTGAGCAGAGGGTTGACTTGGAACAGAATGGGAGGCAAGTCTGCCCTGAGCAGTTTCCAGCTTGACTTTTCCCTTTAGCTTAGTAATTTTGGGGCCCCAACATTTTCCTTTCACATCTTGAAACAAAAGTATTAAAATTTTGGATTTAAACTAATCCAAATGGGTAAATGGGTAAACTTTAAAGGCTTTTGAACAGAAGTTATATAGACTAAAATTGTAGCAGTATATATATTTTATACTAAAGGAAAACTGCAAATGATGCCCGCGGACTTAAGAAAATCAACATTTAAACCAGAGTGGTAGCAATGGGAATGTCAGGGAGAGATGCAAAATGCCAACTCTGACCTACCTGTGCCAGCCATTCTAGGAAAATGCTAAACTGTTTGCCAATTGTTTTGTACAAAATAGTCTGGGACAGAAACTATTCCCCCCAAACCCCACATATAGCACAGGATTGGTCACAAAATGGATCTGTATAAATATCTCTTAATTGGCTAATATGAGATGCACTCATATCCTGCTTAGCCTTTTCAATAGGCAATAAAGGAGGGTATTCCTTTGGTTCGTCCCAGTCAAAGAATGGGCTAGAGTCAGAGTCATGGTGTCACATCAAAGGTCACTGCCAGAAAATTTCCTCCAAGAAAACTCCAAAATATTGGCACAAGCAGCCTAAAAATGTACTTTAACAGCTATTATCCTGCTTCCTCTGCTGTGAGGAGGCAGAATGCCAGGATTGTTTGTAGCACGGGAGTCCTGAAACTGCCATTGCAAGGAGGTGTGAGAAATGAGTGACATTATAATGGGACACAGTTTTTTAGAAGGAAATTAAATGAGTGACATTATAATGGGATACAGTTTTTTAGAAAGAAATTTAGTATTATTAAAATTACTCATAAACATATTCTTTGAACCTGAACTTCTGCTTCCAGAAATCTGTTCTATCAAAATAATATTATATGTGCACAAAGACAAATACATAAGAATGTCTATTACTCCATTGTCTGCCACATAAGAAAAATGGTGGGAAGTACAATGGCATAGATCATATTTCATCTATAGTATATTATACAGGTCTTTTTAAACAGGGAGAAGCCTTGTATTTTTTATTATATGTATCTGTCTATAGTGTGAAACATTTTACAATGAATATACAGTTATGTATTAATTTAATTTTTTATTTTTATTTTTGAGACAGGGTCTCATTCTGTCACCCAGGCTGGAGTGCAGTGCTGCAATCACAGCTGACTGCAACCTCTGCCTCCCATGCTCAAGTGGTCCTCCCTCCTCAGCCTCTCAGGTAGCTGAAACTTCAGGCACATAGCACCATGCCTGGCTAATAGAGTTTCTCCATGTTATCCAGGCTGGTCTTTTCTCCTAGGCTCAAGTGATCTGCCTGCCTTGGCTTCTCAAATTGCTGGAATTACAGGCATGAGCCACCACGCCCAGCAAATTTTTAAAATATTTTAATGTGAAAAAGAAACTGGGCTAGAGTCTAAATTCTGAACTCATATCTACTGTTTATTTCATGGTGGAATAAAGGCTGTTTTAGATCCACATGTCAAACAATTTAGCTCTCCCAGGATCTGCAAGTCACCTAAGTTTTCTGGGGCAGATGCATTATAAACTCAAATATAGGAGTGTGTTTATAAGAGTCATTCCCCTAGGAGGTCTGGCGGTGCTTTTTTGAACTTGATGTTATCTGGCAGAGAACAAATAGATTGGGTGTTGAGAGAGAACTCATGAAGGGCAATACTGCTTTCTTATTGGTCTAATAGCTACTCTAACCTCTCCATTTACCTGTCACCTCTTCTAAGAAGTCTAATTTGTGTAATTCATATATTTATTTATTCATTCAAATATTGACTTTTGTATGTGTCAAGCATGAGATACATAAGATACTGATTTTTTTTTAAGGAAGATAAGAGTACGCAGATACATAAGCAGCTATTCAATAAGGGTAGTAATAGGGGTCCACATGGTTCCTTTCCTGGTCTTTATGTCCCCAAACTGAATTTGATTATGTATTGACAGCACATACCTGAAAGAGCATAGAGGAGATGTAATAGGATAAATAGCTGCACTGAGAATCAGAAGCTGGGGATACTAGTCAATTTCAAATTATGAGAACTTAGACCAGCTATTCAATTTCTTTGAAACTCAATTTCCTTATTCCTGCCTCTCACACTGATTTTTCAGAGAAAACAGTCAATATAACATACACATAAGTAATGCATGTAAACTACAAAAGAGCATATCAAAATATAAATTATTTTTGGCCTGCATGGTGGCTCATGCCTGTAATCCCAGCATTTTGGAAGGCCAGGGTGAGTGAACTGCTTTGAGCTCAGGAGCTTGAGACTAGCCTGGGCAACATGGCGAAACCCCGACTCTATAAAAATTTTTTAAAAAATTAGCCAAGTGTGGTGGCACGTATCTGTAGTCCCAGCTACTCAGCAGGCTACATTGGAAGGATCACTTCAGCCCAGAAAGCAGAGGTTGTAGTGAGCCAAGATTGCACCACTGCGCTCCAGACTGGGTGAGACAGTGATATTCTGTCTCAAAAAATAAACAAGTAAGTAAATTATTTTTAATGCATTTTTTACAACAGTTTGAAGACTTTGTAGAAAAATCCTCAAGTTTTAAGGACACCACTGCTGGGTGAGGTATGCAGTAGAAATAACTTTTGACTATGGAGTAATGTGTGTTAAATTGTTAGGGGGAAAATAACTTGTATTAATATAATCTATTTATTATATATGAGTATGTGTGAGTATGTGTCTGAAATAAAGGTTGCCTCTATAAACTACCAAGATAATGACATAAGAAGGTGTTCAATAAAATGTTAAGCTGCAATAAGACCAAAAAACAAAACTGTCTATGAGATTAAATATAAACCACCTGTCAAATCAAAGGACACAGAGTACCAATAAGGATGAAGAGGCTGCATTGACAGAGGAGAGAAATACCCTTGGTCAGGGTTTGACAACTGGGAGTTATCATCCAAGATCCTGGTTATCTTATTCACAGTATTCAACACTCATCTAAGGGGATAAAAGTTTGCAGTAAGCTCCTACACAGGACTCCACAAGAGACAGCTTCTCCCCTTGTAAATGAGTCCCAAAGAACCTTCTCAGATATGCCTGTTACATCACCTAAAAAGGCATGCCACGGGCAGACTTCACCTTTCAATTAGAGAATTAGAATAGTATGTGACCTGCCACTACCTCCTCCCTCAACCTCTGTTGCTCTTTTCTAGGTAAAGGAGCAGATGTAAATATTTTCCTTTTTTTTCATCCTGGAGACAGGGTGTCTTTGCCACCCAGGCTGGCTTGTAGTGATACGATCATAGTTCACTGTCATTTCAAACTCCTGAACTCAAGCAATTATCCCACCCAAGTAGCTAGGACTGCATGTTCATCCCACAACACCAGGATTTTTTAAAAAATTTGTTTGTAGAGACAATGTGTCACTCTGTTGCCCAAGCTGGGGTGCTGATGTAACATCATATAGCTCACTATCATCTTGAACTACTGAGCTCAAGCAATTCTCTTGCCTCAGCCTCGTGAATAGCTGGGATTACAGGCATGCCCCACCACTCTAGGCTTTTTGTTGCTGTTAGAGAAGGAAGTCTTGCTGTATTGCCTACGCTGGTCTTGAACTCCTGGCATCAAGTAGTCACCTCTCCTCATTCTTCCAGAGTGCTGGGACTACAGACATGAGCCACCACGTCCTAACAGAAATAAACATGTTTTAAAAGAAGTGTCCATCTCCCTCGTGCTCCTGATATTTAGGTACTCTCAAGGAAAAGCTGTCTATACTAAGAAAGCTGTAAATGAAAATATAAATAAAATAAGAACTTAACTAGTGTTACTGCCCAATGGGTTCACCTTGCCCTCTGTCTGGACAGAGCCAAATTATTAAGACAGGGGAATTGTAATAGAGAAACAATAATTCAAAGTGTGTGGGAGACCCGAGTTTTATTATTACTCAAGTCAGTCTCATGAGCATTTGGGGATCAGAGACTTTAAGGATAATTTGGTGGGTAGGGGGGCCAGTAAGTCAGGAGTGCTGGCTGGTTGGGTCAGAGATGAAATCACAGGGAGTCAAAGCTATCCTCCTGCACTGAGTCAGTTCCTGCCTGGGGTCCACAAATCAGATGAGCCAGTTCATCAATCTGAATAGTGCCAGCTGATCCATCAAGTGCAGAGTGTGCAAAATATCTCAAGCACTGATCTTAAGTTTTACCGTAGTGATGTTATCCGCAGGAGCAATCTGGGGAAGGTCAGAATCTCATAGTCTCCAGCAGCATGATTCCTAAACCACAATTTCAAATCTTATTGCCAATTTGTTAGTCTTACAAAAGCAGTCCAGTCCCCAGGCAAGAAGGGGTTTCGTTTTGGGAAAGGACTGTTAGTGTTACAGTTTTAAATCATGAATTATAAACTAAATTTCTGCCCAAGTTAGTTCAGCTAATGCTGGGGAATGAAAAAAGACAGCATGGAGGTTAGAAGCAGGATGGAGTTGGTTAGGTCAGATCTCTTTCACGGTCTCACTTATAATTTTGCAATGGCAGTTTCACTAGCACTTTGAAATCCTAACACAAATGTTTTTTTGTTTGTTTGTTTGTTTTTCTTTTTTTTTTTTTTTTTTTTTTTTGAGACAGAGTCTTCCTCTGTCGCCAGGCTGGAGCACAGTGACGCAATCTCAGCTCACTGCAACCTCTGCCTCCCGGGATCAAGTGATTCTTCCGTCTCAGCCTCCCAAGTAGCTGGGACTACAGGCGCATTCTAAACGCCTGGCTAATTTTTGTATTTTTAGTAGAGACAGCGTTTCACCA
Source organism: Sapajus apella (assembly GCF_009761245.1). NCBI lineage: Eukaryota > Metazoa > Chordata > Mammalia > Primates > Cebidae > Sapajus > Sapajus apella. Next base: position 4,484,946 of record NW_022436997.1, read on the forward strand.
TGTTGGCCAGGATGGGCTCGACCTCTTGACCTCGTGATCCACATGCCTCGGCCTCCCAAAGTGCTGGGATTACAGGCGTGAGCCACCACACCTGGCACAAATGTTTTCAAAAGTGATGAGTGGTACATCTCCTCTGTTTTGACTTGGCAAAGGTGTATTCAAGGGTCAAAGAAAGTTCCTTGAGTGACATCACATTCATGGTGCCCCCCACCTCCACCCCATCAGCACCTTGGAGAATTATCATTCTCCTGCTGTTCTAGAAAAGAGACCTCCCCAGGACACCATGTCCTCTCCCTTCCAAACTTGGAGTCATTCCTGATGATTCTTCAGTATACCTCAATTCCCTGAGACTTGTATATATTAAGCACAAATCCATGACAGAAATTTGACTTTATCTACCTTTATACAGTTTATCTTATTTTGCTTATTTTCCCCTGTTCTTTTTATTTTTTAAAATATTTTGAGACTAGAAATTTGGAAGAAACAATAATTTTACTGCAACTTTCTCCTGAGAAGCCAGAAGTGCACCCTGTTAGTTCCAAGTCACGCTTAGTAAAAATCAGAAGCTACTGTCCAGGAACCATCTCTATTCTCAGGAACAGAAGATGACAGCAGATTTCCAGTAACCTTACCATGCAACACATAAGAGGCGAGAAACGAGGTGCTGGATTTGGTAGTTGGAAAGAATAAGCAGGCATGTACTTCAAGATGTAGACAGAGGTGCTCAGCTGCTGTCAGTTTCTTCTCTTATTGAGAGGACTCTTGGCAGCCTAAGGTAACAGCCATCTTGGAAGAAACAGTATTACCTGGAGTGATCATTGTCTCTTCAAGTAGCAAGGCAATTGAGTGATGTCTGATTGTTTTAAATCTAGGAGATACCACTGGCTTAAGGCTGAAGTGCTCACAAAGTGATATTGCCTGCAAAAGTGATAAGGCAGATTGAAGAAGTGGGAGAATTTCCCTGAGTCTCTATCATTATATGTGCCATTCTAATAAGCTACCATTCACCAAATGCAAGCAAGTTATGAAGCCTAGGCTTGGCTGTGGAGTTGACTAAATAGAATGGGTAATCAGGATGGATACCACACTGCAATAAAAGTAAATTTAAGTATCATAAGCTCAGCAATTGAGAGGGGAAAAGCACGACTGCCAGAATCTTTTAGATGCCAATATGGACACTCCGTAAGTTGACTCTTCAAGTAGGTCCAATCACCTAGAACACCCAATTCCAGAGTTTCAGGAGAGGAAAGCCCCTTGCTCAAAAGTCATCTCCCTCTTGCTTCACATATGCCTGAGTTCGCATTGTCAAGGTAGCCAAGCCATTTCTTTGTGAATTAAAGACAAGGCTGAAATGGCAACAGAGCTTTAATATACTAAAGAATAAACAGGACTGACTCCAAATTTGGAAGAGAGAGGACATAGTATTCTGGGGAGGGCCTCTTCTCCTCTAGAATAGCAGGAGAAGGAGAATTCTTCAAGGTGCCAGTGGGGCAGGGGACATCATGAATGACAAGACTGAAATGGCAATTGAGCTGGGAACCATAAACAAGCATCCTCCAAAGTACATGATTGGTGTCACCCTTTGCTACGGGATGAATTTTTTTTAAAAAGGGAGTAAGAGAATTATGTAGACACTGCAATCTGAACTAGTGAAGGACGGAGTCTGGCATACCCAAAATAAATCCCACCTAATCATTGAATTCAATCTTCTAAAATTTGCTGAGAATTTTTGTGTCTAACATAATGAGAGATGTTTTTTCCTTTCATGTAGTTTTCTTTTTTATATTAATTTTGGCCTAAAAAAAGAATGAATTATTTCCTCTTCTATTTTTATGGAAAATTCACATTACATTCTGCATTAAATTTTTGATGAAATATACCAATAAAACCATGTGAAGCTGAAGATATTTTGAGGCAGGGGGTGTGATGTTTAAGAACAAATTTAATTCCTCTGATTGGTAGAGGGATATGCAAGTTATCTATTTTTTATCGAGTGAGTTGAAGTAGTTTGTGTATCTTGCAGAATTGATAGATTTTATCTAAATTGTCATATGTTTGTAGAGATGGTCAGACCATCTCTAATTATTCTTTTGATGTACTCAGGATTTGTAGTGATATCCTCTATTTATTCTTGATATTGGTAATTTGTGTCTTTTTTGTCTGTCCTGCTAGAGATTTGTTGATTTATTGAGACTTTCATAAAATCAGCTCTTTTTTCACTGATTTTCTCTATTGTTTTTGTTTTTAATTTTATTAATTCCAGTTCTTTATTTTTTTCTTTCTTCTTACTTTATATTTATTTTGTTCCTCTTATTTTAGATACTTGTAGTGGGTGATTAAGTTAATGATCTGAGCTGTTTTTTACCTCTTCTCTAGTGTAAAACTTTAGGGTCCAATATTTTTTTTTCTGAGTACTGCTTTAGCTGTACCTTACAGATTTTGATAATTTTTTTATTCAATATCCTTTATTATTTACCTTGAGATTCCTTCTTGACCCACGAACTATTTAGAAATAAATTCTATATTTCCGAAGTGTTTGGAGATTCTTCGGTTATCTTTTTGTACTGATCTTTAGTTTGATTCTACTGTTATCAGAGAACACATTGTACGATTTCAATGCTTTGAAACATGCTGAGGTAAGTTTTATGGTCCAGGATGTGATCTACCTTGGTATATATTCTTTGAGCACTTGAAATAATATTTATCTGCTTCTTGGAGGTGGGGTGTTCTATAAATGTTGAGATTTTGTTGTTTGATAGTGCTGTTGAGTTTTCTGATATCTTTGTTGATTTCCTAACTAGTTGTTCTATCAATTCTTGATTGAAGAGTGCTGAAATGCAACTATTCAAATCGTGGATGTGCCTATTTCTTCCTTTAGTTTTTGTTTCACATATTTTGAGGCTGTTTTTTGGAGTACAGGCATTAAGGATTGCTATGTCTTTTTAGTAAATTCTACTTCAGTTAATGCTTGCATAATGTATATTTTTCCATCTTTGTACTTTCAACCTCCATTTATTCTGTATCTGAAGTGAATTTCTTGTAAACAGTATGTAATTGGATCATATTTAATCTGTATGCCTATCTTTTCATTAATGTCCTAATATTTTTTACATTTAATTATTGATAAGTTAGAATTTTAGTATGCCTTTTGTTTTGTGTTTTCTCGTTTTTGTTTCCTTTTACTGCCTTCCTGTGAGTTACGAAAATATTTTTCAAATTTTATTTTGATATATTAATAGTATTTTGAGTGTATTTTGGTAGGTGAATTTTTTAATGGTTGTGCTGTGTATTACATTATACATACATAACTTATCACTGTCTATTGGTGTCATCATCTTCCCTGTTTGTATGAAGAACAGAAATCTTGTTCCCTTTAGATCTCTTCCCTTTCTTCTTTTATAATATTTCTTCTACCTACATTCAGGAGCACATTGTTACAATTTTTGTTTTAACTATCAAACATTATATAGCAAACTCAGGAAGAAAAGAAAAATCTATCGTATTTAGTCATTTAATTATTTTGTTTTTACTTCTTACTTGATATTCCAGAGACTTCTTTTGTCAATTGCTTGGGGTTTAAACAACTTCCTTCAGTCATGTTTTTTAAGGTAGGTGTGCTGGTAATAAATCTCTTAATAGTCCTTTACCTGAGAGTCTTTTGATGTTTTGATTTTTTCTTCTTCCTTGAAGGGTATTTCTTACTGGGTATAAAAGTCTGCATTGCAAGCCATTTTTTTTTTCTCAACACTTGAAAAATATTATGCCTCTGTATTTCTGGCCTTCATAGTTTCTGATGATAAATACAATGTTATCTACTTTGCTTTTCCTCCATAGATACACTGTTTTTTATCACTTTTTAGAAAACTTTTTCTCTCAGTTTTTAGAAGGTTGATCATAAATTTTCTTGGTTGGATTTCATTGGGTATATTCTGTTTAATATTCACTCAGCTTCCCAATCTATACATTTATATCTTTTGCCATTTTGAGTTTTCAGCTATTAGCTTTTTGAGTACTTTTTGACTCTGTCCTCTTTTCCTCTTTCTGGGACTTTATTGACAGAAATGATATATCTCTTATTTCCCACAGGTTTCTGAGGCTTTGTTTTATCCATAAATTTAGTCTATTTACTTTTTGACGTTCAGATTACATAATTTCTATTGTTCTATCTTCACATTCTCTGACTCTTCTCTCCCTTTATTCTGCTGTTGAGTTTATCCACTAAGTCTTTTATTTTGGTTATTTTCCAGTTGTGATATTTTCATTCAGTTTTTTATATCTTCTATTGCTTGTTGAGACTTCATGTATCTTATTGGAGGTTATTTTTTGTTTTGTGTTTGTTTGTGATTGCTGTTGAGGCATTTTTAGTATGGCTGCTTTACTTTTTTCCCTCAGGTAGTCCTACAGCTCTGCCATCTCAGTGTTGACATCTATTGATTACCCTGTTTTATTTAGTGTCAGTTCTATTTGGGTCTTAGTAAGATGAGTGATTTTCATATGAAAACTTGACATTTTAGATATTATGTTATGAGGTTCTAGATCTTATTTAAATCTTTTTTTATTCAACTGCCTTATCCTGACAACACTTTGTCAGGGGAAGGGAAGCAAGGTATCAGCTCCTCACTCTCATCACTGCCAAATAGAGGCAGAAGTTGAGGTTTCCACTCAACCTCTGTTGACATCTAAATGGGGAGACGCTCCTCAATACCATTGGTGGATGTGATATTTTTAGCTCTCTGTTATATCTTTACAGATCGCTTTTTCGCTGGGAGGAGTAGAAATGCTCCATTAGTGGTGACTATTCTGCCTTCACTGAAAACACAAGGTAGATGGGAAAGTGGCCCCATTATTGCTGGGGTATGGTAAATGTTTTGACTCTCCTCTAGGCTTTCTCTGATACTATCTCAGCAAGACTGAGGAGAGGTTTCTGGTTGTTTTCCTGGTTCTTTAGCTAGAGAGAGTAGACTTTTATTCAGACCTTTTTGGTGAATATCCATTGGCATTTCTAGGTTGTCAGATTCTCTAGCAAAACATCTGGGATGTATAAAACTTTTATTTTGCAGAAAAACCCAGAGAACTCACCATTTTATAAATCTATGTCTCCCTGCTTCCTTATTTGATCTGCCTTTCCTCTACTTTTCAGTATTTTTATGTTTCTTGTATATATAATGTCCAGAGTTTTTAATTGTACTTAGTACAATTAGTGTGAGGAATTTGGTAACATATGTCTACTCCATCTTCCCAGATGCAAGAGTTCTCTTATGGCTTGTAAAGTAAACTTATTTGTCAGTAACAAATATACTGCATATAAATCCTACAAACTGATAGTTCCACTGTACTCTGGCATTGCCACACCATATCTAAGGTGGTGAATTTAATTTACAGAGTCACATTTTTAAAAAGAACAATAGCCATGGGTATTAGCTAAATGAGGCAGTTTAGTCTTAATAAAAGGGACTTGCTAATAATTCTAATAATAATAGGTTTTCCTGGGTATTTTAGGTAGCCAGCCATAGCGCAAAAAGCTTTGCAAGTATTCTGTCAGTTGGTTTCTGCCACAACTCTGTGTGGGGGAAACTGTAGTCTCCCCATCCTTAGAGATAAGAGAACCAAGTCTTAAGGAAATTGAGTCATTTACCCAGCCCTACAAAACTGAAAAGTCATGTCCAGATTCAAACTCAAATCTGTCTGACTTCAGAGCCATAGTAGAGCTTCTGAACAATCAAACAAGCTGCATCTGGACTCTGTACAAACACTTCATTACTGCAGAAATAAGTATTATTTCTTCACACACCTGACATCTTATGGTGAAAGGATCTTACATTACCTTGTTTGTAAGACAAGAGTTGACGAACTACATGCTTCTTTATGATCTTTGCATGTCAGTAATTTAGTCATTTGAAATTAAGTGAGCCTTCTTACACTTCTGAGATGAGCTGGCCTTTCTTCCCCATGTATCCCAGCTGGTGTATTTCAGAAATGAATTTCTCAAGTTATGCATAACAAGTGCAGGAAAGCTCCTCACTACCAGAAAATTAGAGCAAATGGTTGATTTTTTTTTTCTTTTTGCTGTTTTTCCTTTTACATCTTTCTTGCCTCAGTCACTTTGAAGGTTATATTAATCTACATGCATTTTATTCTGAATGTTTCTCATCTTGTCCTGAAGGGAAGATTTTCCAAATGGAGAAATAAGTTTTAATCATGGCAAATTTTGTTCAACTCATGCTTTAATAGCAATTATTTTTAATCCAGTTCTTAGATCCATAGAAGTCATGGAAAAGCAAGTCTAGAACTTTATGCTTAGGATCTTGCAAATTCTAATGAGGGTAACATTTGTTTTAACACACAGTAATTCTGTATGTGTGTGTGTCATGTTTAGGGGGACTAATTTTTATGTGAGACAAAGCTAGATTTGAACTGCTTTTTCTCCATTATTAATTGTTAAGACCTGGGTCTTCCCCCTATTTGTAAAAATTGAACTAATTGTAAAACTACACTCAGGTTGGCTGTGTCATAAGTGAGATGATATTTAATATACCCAGTGCAATGTCTAGCACATAAACAAGGTATTTCAGTAACATTAACAATCTTCCCTTTCCAACATCTCTTATCAATATGATGAAGAAATATTTCTTTGTCATGCAGTATATCACAAATACCTGAGCAGCCATTGTTTACTCCAACAGCAAGTAAAAAACCTTTCCTGAAAAAGTGTTGCCTAGTTATCTAATGTGCACTTATCATCTGATTTAAGGTTCTGGTTCTCAAATTCTCCAGAATACTGTCCAATAGAACTTTCCAAACAATGATGAAAATGCTCTGTATGTGAGCTGTCCAGGTCTGTAGCCAGTTAACACATGTCTACTGAGCACTTGAAATGTCGCTAATGCCACTGAATAACTGAATTTTAAAATTTTATTTAATTTTAATTTATTTAAGTGTAAATAGTCACATGCAATTGGCAGCTATTCAACTGGGCAGCACAGCTGTAGAGACTGGTCGCCTGTAGAGCTGATTGACTTTTTCAAAGCATTAAAATGCCACTGAATTCAGTATTCACTGAAAAATGTGATAGGCTTTCCAAAAGTTTTGGAAGGTTTGATAAATCAGTGCTGCAACCTAGGGCCTTCTATTCCACCATTTTCTTTTGACCTCCACATTCCAACTTCATACGTTTTTTTATGCCATATTTCAACCCTTCTACAACATTATTCAAGCAGATGAAATCAGGTTAAACATCAAATAAATTGCTAAATCAATCAAACAGCTAACCTAATAGCTATATGTAAAAGACTTTCTTTTGATACTCTTGTTTCCTTTAGTGAAGGGATGGCAGAAGGAGAAAGGTGGGCTGGTGTTTCTAGCATTTATAGGTATCTTCTCAAAAGGTCAATTGAGATGGTTTGGTTGTGTCCCCACCCAAATCTCGTTGAATAATGGAGGTAGGTCTTTCCCATGCTGTTCTCATTATACTGAATAAGTCTCATGAGATCTGATGGTTTTATAAAGGGGAGTTTCCCTGCACAAACTCTTTTCTCTTGTCTGCTGCCATGTGAGACGTGACTTTCATCTTTCCCAATGGCTGAGAGGCCTCCCCAGCCACATGGAACCATAAGTCCTTTAAACCTCTTTCGTTAGTAAATTGCCCAGTCTTGGGTATGCCTTTATCAGCAGTGTGAAAAGAGACTAACGCAGCAATGGAGCATGACAATTCACCATTCTTGCAGAAGAGTGCTTGCTGAGGGCCAAGCATCGATCAGATCAGATAGGTTTTGTGTTAGGTCTATTAACAAGGCAAGATAAAAGCATATTAAATGTTATTGTTTCTCAGTACAGTCTCACTCAGTATCCACAGGAGATTGGTTCCAGGACCCTTAAGAATGCCAAAATCCGGGAGCCGTGGTGGCTCAGGCCTATTGTCCTGGCACTTGAGAAGGCAAGGCTACACGTTTGAGGCCAGCCTGGGCAACATAAGAACCTCTCATTCATTTAAAAAAAAAAATACCAAAATCTTCCTATATACTTTAAATCATCTCTGCTTATAATAGCTAATACAATGTAAATGCTACACAAATAGTTGTTACACTATATTTTTATTCATATTTTAAATTATTGTAATTTTTATTGTTTTCATAATATTTTGAATCTACATTTGGTTGAATCCACAGATGCTGAATCTGTGGATAAGAAGGACTATTATTCTCTGAGTCTTTTAAGATCTAATTTTTAAACTATTATATGCATCAGTCATTTTGTCAAATGAAGCACAAAGAGACGTGTGCCAGATTCAGCAAATTCTGGACTTTCTGATTCCTAGGTCACTGTCTTCAATGTTTCACTCACTAGTTTCACTCACCCTTGCACAGGGCAAGGCATTAGTACTCTCTGGAATGATTCTCTTAAAGGTGAATTGAAAATATCCTTAAGTGACTTGATTGTGTCCAAATGTCTTATGATTACAAAACAGAGGGGTTTTGCCTAGTTTCTAAAGCCAACAAATTAGTAAAGACCTCTCAGAAGTAATCCTGGCTTCTGGAGAAATGAACTCACTACATGAGATATAAGTCTTGGGGATAATGCTCTCTAACAATGAGTCCAGATCATAAATACAATGGTGTTGATTCACAGAGGAGAATACAGCATAAGAGAGAAGAAACTTGAGTTGGCAAAGCCCTTCTTGACCATGTAGATTAGTACTCAATAAATACCTCCTGTCATGAGGGTTTCATACTAAGTGATGGGGGAGGAATTTGGCTGTTTTGAGTTGTGTCTACTCTAGGTTAATAATCAGATTACTCATGGCACAGATGAAAATTTCAAAGCAGCATGGAGAAATGTGATATTACATTCATTAAAGAGGGGGGTTACATTAATGTACAGATCATGCCACTTCTCAAGGCCTAAGGTTTTCAGAGGAGCATTTCAGTGGGGTAGACTCTAGACGCTGGTGCAGAGTCAAGGTCATGCCCTGGAAGAGCTAGAAAGGCCAGACACACAGGAAACAACCTCCTGCTAATGAAACAAGGGAAGGTACACACCACAGTCTCCAGGCCTGCTGAAGCAGATGGTCCAGCCAATGCCATCTAGAGGAGTTGGTGGCTTGGCTGGCATCATCCAGTGAGAAATCTCATTGACCATTACCAATTACATTCAATGATCATGACTACTGAACTGCCATGCACGGCTCAGCAACGTAGCCACTGTTAGCACTGCACAGCAGCAGCTGAAATAAGTCAAAGCGTCTTGCAAGCTCTTTTCCTATGCCCATCCTCCTAAACTGAAGCTAATGCTTGCTGATAGCACACCACGCAAACTGAAATACCCTTAGTATTCCAGAAGGGAGGGGTGAGTTGTAGTTTGTACAGCTATAACCTCACTATATTAATTTGCTTTCCTTAGGACAATAATACATATTTTAAGATAGCCAATAAGAGGTTAGAAATGTTTTTTCTCTGAAGAAAAAATAACAAAAACAAAAACAAGAAAATCAAACCCATGACCTTGGTCTAATTAGCCCCACTGAATTAACACCACATGCTGCATCCAACTGAGTTAACCAACTCAGACAAGGCGGCCAGTCATTAGGAAAGCCCCAGGGAGTGGCTGACTGACTTCCTGAAATGTTTCCAGTGGGTGGGTCTCTAATCTGATACATCTGGGAACCCTTGAGATGGAGCAACAATTCCTCCCAGGGGCCATTTCTAAACACTAAGGTAAAAATAGAAGCTTTCTCCTTCTGCGAAATGTCACTTCACATTTTGTCACTAAGACTCAAAGGCCCTTGTTATACTGAGCCCTAAATGCAGCCATCCTTAGGTGTTCTGATGTCCTCTGTGGTTGCTGGATTAATATGCAAATAGGCTATGCTTTATACTACATGTAAAGGATAACCAGCATTAAGTACGTGAGAAAGTGGGGAGGGAAACTAGGGAGGTGGGAGACTGGAGGGAGACAGGACATCCATCCTGTCACAAGAAATAGACAATAGGGTCTAAGAGTATTGATGGAGATATTGAAAATCAATTTTAAGTGTTTCCTACAGGGAAAACCAAAAGTAGGACATTTCATACATCACTACTGGCCTGATTCTTTCATTCCATGCCTGTCATTTTGTCTTTGTGCTTCTCCCCCAGCTCCTTTGCTGTTATTGTCAGGATGTTCTCTTCTTGACAAAAGTGGGGAAAAAAGGAAGCTCCCTGGAAATATTTCCAGACTAAAATTTCCCTCTAGAAGGAGTTACATAGTCTGTGGTTTCCTCAGCCCTCCTAGATCTAGCCAGACACACAGTACCTGTCTGAATTCTAGGGGTGTCAAGCACACGGAGATTGAGCAGTCCACAGGGGTGTGCCCACTCTGTTCTCCACAGGACATTGCTAAAATGTAAATTTTTCTATGCAGCAGTCAGGCTGTGTCTAGTCACCCATATTTAGCATCCTCTTCTGTGGTGCCCTACCTGTAGGAGGGTTAAACACTATTCTTTGGTTGAACCTGGCAGGACCACACGACTCACTTTGGCTGCTGAGATGTGAAGGGAAGTGTCTGTAGGTCACTGCTGGGTGGACCAAGTGTCAACAAGTAGTTTACCGGGTTGTCTTCCCCCTTTTCTTTAGCTTTAATAAACTGAATAAGCAAAACTCTGTACTTAGTCCCCCAAGTACAGAGGACTTTTTTGAAATCTATATGGAGAAACCATTATAAAACTTTCCAAAATCCTGCTTTTTGCACATGGAAAGCATAGATTTCTAAACTGTTGTTTCTGCTGTGGGCTTGACAACCTCAAAGCTGACTGAAGACTCCTCATACTCACCAAATCGGCCATTTCCCTGAAGGCAGTGCCTACAGAAAGCTCCCACTGCTCCCCAAGAGATGAGAAAGTTAAAGAAGTTCAATAAAAGGAACCCCTGTTAGTATCTGAAAATCTCATCCTAATGTATGCGATAAAATATATCTCAGGCAGTAAAACAGCACAGGCTTGTCACACTTTCTACATGTACATTACCTATTCACAACTCTCCACCCCACCATCCTCTGTTGTCATTATAAAGCCCCATGGCTCTGACGTTTTCACTCTTCAAGGCCATCAATAACTTATAGACACCACTGTTTCACAGTCACGTGTACTCAGGGAGACAACAATTCTATTAATACTTCTCTCTACAGTTTTAACTTTCTTTAATAATACATCAAATTTATCAAAATACCTGGTAAAGGACAGAACTTCCATTTTTGTTGAAGGAGTGAGTTGGAAGCTAAGAAAGTCATTTTTGCCAATAGAAATCATATTTTTTCTCAGGGGGGTCATTCTGATGGATGGTCCTATTTATTCCTATCTATGATTACTACTTTTCCATTATTTGGGGAAGAACCAAAAGTTATGAAGAAATCTGAACACAGGCATTTCAAATTCAGATATCACGCTCTCTTTATTTGGGTGCTATAAAATAGGTATAAGCTTTTGCAAAATTATGCAAATATGCTTATTATATTTTCTTCTAAATCAGGGTTTAAACCCCCACTTAACTGAAAACTATTTTCTTGAGATGAATGCACATGTGCTATTGCTCAACAGTCGCCATCAGGAAGTTGGGAGAGAACTTAATAAGAATATAAGCTACACACACACACACACACACACACACACACACACACACACACACACTACTTTGAGGTACATTTGGTCCTTTTCTCTAGGCTGAAATGAAGAGAATATGAGGGTAGAACAGAGTTGAGTCTAGGGAAAACTGGAGTAGAGTTCTAGCCTTCCATTTTTCAAGTGATCCAGGACTAAGTGGCTGATATTGTTTGGCTGTGTCCCCACCCAAATCTCATCTGGAATTGTAATTCCCACAATTTCCATGTGACATGGGAGGAACCTGGTGAGGGGTAATTGAATCATGGGGGTGGATCCTTCCTGTGCTATTTTAGTGATAGTGAATAAGTCTCATGACATCTGATAGTCTTAAAAATGGATATTTCCCTATACAAGCACTTTCTCTTTGCCTGCTACCATCCATGTAAGATGTGACTTGCCCCTGCCCCCAGCCTTCTGCCATGATTGTGAGGCTTCCCCAGCCATGTGGAACTGTAAGTCCATTACACCTCTGTCTTTTGTAAGTTGCCCAGTCTCAGGTATGTCTTTATTAGCAGTGTGAAAATGGACTAATACAGTGGCCCTAACTTAGAAAATTTAGAAGCTGGGAATGGCCTCAGAGTTGTGGGAAGGGTAAGTGAAGCAGATAGAAGAGTCAGCTCTGGAGAGAAATTTTTAAACAGGCTTTTCTCCCTCTGGACTTTAGAAAGCTGAGTCTTAGGCTTTGAGAAGAGCCTTGATCAAAAGCTACCTAATGGGTGCAGCTGGTTCCTGCAATAGCCCAGAGCTAAGGGGCCCACTGGAAATTTCCCTGAGGAGGGGCCACAGCCAATGGACTTTTAGAAGAGTCATATCGCTTTCTAAACTTGGGTTTTTCCATGTTTTCTTTAACTTTTTATAATGTCTAAGCACTAGAAGTTGTCCTTAGCCACACTGTATGGAATTATGGGCAACGCTTGGCCCACAAGTTAAGTAAAGAGGTGCAGAAAAAGTAACAGGTGTTGGAGGAAAGGTGCTTCACCCACGTCACTTCAGAAGAATGGTGCAACGGCCTGCAGCTGGTGCCTGGCAGCAGTAGGCTACCACTACCTGGAGGGATCTTTGAAACCAAACTTATCAGTGATCCTAGACATGTCCACAGATATCTGACAAGAAAAACAAAAAGTGTGAGCTCTCACAGGCATGTAACATGATGATTTGGATGTCAAAAGGAAATTTAGCTTTAGTCACAGTCTGCTGAAGCCTGAAACATCTGAGTTCTACCAACCATAATGCTTACCGATAGCTACGGTTGACAGTCCACCCAAAATATTGAAATATTTTCAAACTGATTAGGAAACAGCCACTGTCTTTGCCTACTCCAGCCCTGTCTCAAGAACTTACTTGATGTTCTCACAATCCAGCAACTAAAGGATCAGTACTAGGCAAAGTGGGGGCCTCCAGAGCCTGTTTAATTGCGGGCTTAAAGTACACAGAGTCAGTTCCTGTATTCCCATAATATGCTGGTTATTAGATTATTTGGTCATTACATTTGCCTACATTTAGCTGAGTCCGACTTGGAGAGATATAAGAAAATAACTTTAAATGATATTTATTCTTAAGGAGTTTATTTGGGGAAAAGCAAGGACCAACTCACATCAGCTAAACAGAAAAACAAAACAGTAAATGTCTTATGAATACGGAGACAAGGAGCAAAGGTTGGAGTGATCAAGGAGGCTGATGAAATGTCAGGTCAGGGGAAAGCATGAGTCTTCTTAAATAAGTGTGGATTTCTCTTCTGTTGTGGGTTTGGTTGATATTTCTGTGTTACCCTCACTTTAGCAACACAGATCGTTTTCACATGAGAAAATGCAGTTATCTCTGAGCTGAACAATGCTATAATTCAAGCACTCTCATTTATTTGCCAACAACTCAATACCAACTTGACATTTCTATGCTGTAGTAATTGGGGAAATTATGGGACTATAACACGAGGAGAGAGAAAATGGGCCATCTCTTGTCCTAAGTTATAGAGATGCCAAAATTGTCAAAGCCAACTCTTTTATTATTTTATTCCCAATAAAATTTGGAAACAACTATGTATATGTAAATAATGACCCAATTATTTCATTTAAATGAACTCACTAATTTAAAATGAATTGTGATCCATTGTTGGGAGCAGCTTACATTATCTCAACATCTTAGATATTAATTCCACACAAAGCTGACTGTATATTTAACTCAGAATGAAGGCAGTAAAAAGCAAAGCCATGAAATACAGAATATATGAGAATAAAACTAGAGAAATAAAAAGAATTCAATTATGTACCCTTCTTAAAAGTTAACAGTTTCTAAAATTCAGTCTTATCCCTCTCAATATAAAAAAAAAAAAAACATCATCTGAATGACATCACTTGTCAAGTTGCTGATAAAAAGAAATCATAATAGAGAAAAAAATAAAAAAATGTTTCATTCCCTTTAGCTGACCAAAGCAAAACATTTGTTTAATTGGGTGCCATAATTTAACTTTTCACTGTTTTACTGCCCAGTAAATAAAAGCTATATTCAAAAGTCAGTTAATTAGTTGTCAAAAGATGCAATATCTATTCAAGTGCATGAGAAAAAAACATGAGGAAAGGAAATTTCTAGGTTTTATGAGGCATGTAAGGGCATACTTTATAAATGTGTTAGTAAAAAGTTTTGTGAAAGTTAGTATTTTTAAAAAATGAATTAAAAGAAACAAATTCCAAGAAAGGAGAGTTTCTGGTAAAATGACTCATAAAAAAGCGGTTTGGCCATTTTCTATGAACCATTATCTTTCTTACAATGTGTGAAGTTCAGGAGGGCCTCCATTACCTACCATAAGCTCATCTCCATGAATGATGTAACACAGTGTTAATCAGACCCTCCTTCTCTGATGCCATTAAGAGAAGGCTAGCAGCAGAAACCTCCACTCTTGTAGTAGAAAGCATTTTTTATAAAAACATTTTATCCTGATTTCAAGTATTTCAAAATTGTACCCCAATTTTCAGGCCATATAAATATAGAAGTTTTGTGACTCAGATACACTGTTTCTTCCTTTTTATGTATTCTCACCACTCCTCCATTGTAGGCAGTCACTTTTAAGCTTGTTTCTAGTATCCGATCATCCTATGACCCTCTGTTTCTTTTGCAAAAGTGCGGTTGACATGATGCTTAGCAGAAGCCCTGCCCTCTTCCAGGGTTTCAGGAGTTCTCATCAAAAGGGACAGTTGATCAGCCTCTTGACAAAACTTCATTTCCCCAGAAAGTTTCCCCTGCACCCTGAACGAGGCTAGACCCCACCCTTCCATACCCACAGAGACTCCCACAGACCCAAAGCTTCCACGTTCATCATAGCTTGTCAACACTAGTCCCTTGGACTGTACCATGAAAGAGGTGCCAGCATCCAGTTCCTGTAGCAGCCATCAGCATCAAGCAACACCTGGGGAACAGTTAGCAGTGTATGGTTGCTGAACATCAAATAAAAGATATCATTTATCCCAGTAGTCTCTATTTTTAAATTTGGTTCATGTAGGAAGTTTCTAATGGAATTTCTATCTTGGAAATATTTATTTTTTATCTGAAAGATTTTTCTCTAAAACAACTTAAAAACACAAAAAAGTTAATACTAATGCTAATATTTGTTTTCCAATAATAGGTTCTTCTTTTTGAGATGAAGTCTCATTTCTTTGCCCAGGCTGGAGTGCAATGGTGTGATCTTGGCTGAATGCAACCTCCACCTCCTGGGTTCAAGCAATTGTCCTGCCTCAACCGCCCCAGTAGCTGGGATTACAGGCACATGCCACCACGCCTGGCTGATTTTTGTATTTTTAGTAAATACAGGGATTCACCATGTTGGCTAGGGTGGTCTTGAGCTCCTGGCCTCAAGTGATCCACCCACCTCGGCCTCCCAAATTGCTGGGATTACAGGCATGCACCACCATGCCCGCTCTCAATAAAGAGTTTCTAAAGTTTAGACAATGACATTTTACAAATACTTTTGCCAAGCCCAGTGGCTCATGCATGTAATATCCGCACTTTAGGAGGCCAAGATGGAAGGATTGCTTGAGCCCAGGAAGTTAAAACCAGCCTTGGCCACATAATGAGACCCTGTCTGTATTCAAAAAATAAAAATAAAGAAAAAAAAATTCTTTTAACAAAAATAAATATTTTAATTCCCTCTCATTTCACAGTGGGCCAAGGTGTTTTAAGAAAAGCTTAAAGAAATTAATAGAATGGACTAATAAGTTTGTTTTGGGGTCCTCATCTATGAGGATAGAGCTCCAGAAGATAACTGTGCCCTCCCACAGACTCTGCCCTTATTCCTTAGAGCTCTGTCCTCCAAGGCCAAGGAGATAGAGCCAGTCCTTCCACTAGTAGACTTTACCTGTGTTCAAAAGCTTTAATTATCAGTCATTTATATCTTCTGATGTTCATTAGTTTCATTCTAGAAAAAGTGTTTTTGATAAGAGAAAATGAGAGGGTTTGAGATATTTCATGTGAGGAAGAAAGGGTACAGTGTAGAAAAGATCAATTTCACTAACACAGCTCGAGTTTTGCAAGCCTTCATAAAGCCCAGGGGTTTTTCCACGGGGCAAATTGCACTCCAAGCTTGCAGTATGCAGCACCATTTTTAATTCTTTCATTTTTACCACATAAGAATTGATGGAAACCTTTCTAGAAGCTGAGAGTTTGTATTGTATTGTCCAGGCATAAGCCCTGCATGATGCTTTAATGAGGACAGGACAGAGCCTGTTTCCTCAGTTGACCAGAACCAGTACTTACTTTGAAGAGCTCTAATAATGATTAAGAAAACAAGAACTTGCCGGGCTCGGTGGCTCACGCCTGTAATCCCAGCACTTTGGGAGGCCGAGGCGGGCGGATCATGAGGTCAAGAGATTGAGACCATCCTGGCCAACATAGTGAAACACTGTCTCTACTAAAAAAAATACAAAAATTAGCTGGGCGTGGTGGCGCATGCCTGCAGTCCCAGCTACTCAGCAGGCCGAGGCAGGAGAATTGCTTGAACCCGGGAGGCGGAGGTTGCAGTGAGCCGAGATTGCGCCCTTGCACTCCAGCCTGGCGCCTTGTGACACAGCAAGACTCTGTCTCAAAAAAAAAAAAAAAAAAAAAAGAAAGAAAGAAAACAAGAACTTGTCCCAGAAGCTGTTCTTTCTAATAGAAGAAATACCAGTGAGGTAAGTATTCATCGTTTCTGTCTGAGCCTCAAGGATATTTCTTTCTTTTCTTTTTTTAATAAAAGGAAAAAAATGGTTAAAAACTGTTAATTATGGCTTATAATAGTCATAATCCCAAAGAACTTGATATTAACATAGCTAATGACTAGTTTGTGTGTTAACTTCTCTCAGCTTCATCCTGGGATATACAATTAGCAAGTCAGTCATTAAATACTTGTAATGACTATTGCTGGATTAAAAGCTTAAATATAAATTAAAAAATGAGATTGAACCTTTAAGATAATGGGTTAATGTGCCTTCTCCTTACCATGGTTGTACTGTATATAAATGTTCCTATGAACAGTGTTATTTCTAGAGAGGATACGGCTGTTTCCGAGTGGAATTCGATTTATGTCTGCAGCAGATGTTTAATCTACCACATATTGGCTATTGTTTTACAAGCCCCTCTACTTCCTTGTAATGGAATCTCCTTAACTCTCATATTCCTTGGGTCTGTGGGGAGTCGTTTTGAGGTGTTCAGGTTTGTAGTCTGTTTTTTTCTTTCGTCCTCACATTCCAGTTTTAAAGCTGTATTCCTTGCTTTGCTAGTACCAGTATCACATACACTCAGACTACTGTGCACGTTATCAATATCATTATTATCAACTAGTATCGATTCCACATAAGCCTGGTTCGTGACTATCTCAATAGAACAATATACCGTATTACTTTTGGATAGAATTTATTATTTCAAAGTCATTTTAGGTCCAGTCACATAAATGTGAATTCATATATCTTCTCTGATACAAAGTATATCTGAGATAAAAGAAGTGAGAGTTATATTAGCCTCATTTTTTTTAAAACAAGAAAGCTAAGGCAAAGAGAGGTCATATGAAATGCCTGAAGCCACACAGCAGGTTTATGTCAGAATGAGAGCTGAGAGTAAATGGTACAGTGGAAGGAGCCCTGGGCTGGGATCAAGGGACCCAATTCTTTTCTGAGCTCTGTCAAGGTAGAAATATGTGTAAATTTTGAGGAGTCCAGATTTCTAGATTGCAACTTCCTCATGAGTGAAATAAAGGTTTTACATTTGATAACACCCAAGGTTTCCTTCAGTTCTGTCATCTTAATTCACAGACTTGCCTGGTGTTATACCATGAGGTAGTTCAATTAAAAACCATGATAGATCTCAGTTGTGCAAAAGCAAATGCATAAGCTTAACTGAATCAATTAGGGACAAGCTTATGGGGAAAAAAAAGACATGACCTCTGTCCTAAATGACATGTTCTAGGGAATAGAGGATGGCATTTTTGGTAAAAAGAACATTAAAACATAGTTGGGGAAACAGGAGAAACCCACTTACAAGCAAGACAACCACATAAGATGATGATAAAAGATCAATATTACATTTTGGTACTTAAATTCTGTAGCGCTTCAGAAGCAGAAGGCATCAATGGTTGTTTCTCTGATTGTCTATGGCATTTCTTTCCTGTGTCATGCTTTGAGTGAAAATCTTGTGGACATTTCTCACCCCCGTTCTTGCTCTGAGTGAGAGTCTCAGCAGGATAGTCTAGAGCTTTGAGTCCTATAAATGGCTTCAAAGCTACACTGGACTATTCAGATGAAGCCCCTGTGCCCTTCCAAGATTCTATACACTCCCATATTCTGCCCACCAGAGACCCATATGTGTGCACACAGACACACACATTCTTTTTTCTTATCTTCAGAGGAAAATTCAAGATGCACGCACCCAGGCAAAGTAAACATTTGGGTGAGATATTAGATTATCTGGGTAAGTGAGGTCAAGAAAGTTACTGACAAATTAGAAAAGCCAATTAATTTTTAAGATATTTAGTCAATGCTGACAAATTATCTCCCAGATTTGAGTTCCTTTTGATGACATATTAGGTCTTGAGTATGTGTATATATCATGATTCATTCCTACAATGCTTTATACTTTTCAGAGTTTTTTTTTTTTTTTTTTTTCTCCCCACCTGGGTCTTATCTAGCAAGTACAAAGTCCTGTACAGTTGGTGGGCTTAGGGTCAAAAAGAGAAGAGATGGATGGAGAGTTTAAATGTAGTGTCCCCTCTGAAATTAATGTTGAAGCTTAATCCCCATTATGGTGCTATTAAGAGGTAAGACCCTGGCCTGGCACGTTGGCTCACATCTGTAATGCCAGCACATTGGGAGGCTGAGGTGGGTGGATCACGAGGTCAAGAGATCAAGACCAACCTGGCCAACATGGTGAAACCCTGCCTCTACTAATAATATAAAAATTTGCTGGGCGTGGTGGTGCTCACCTGCAGTCCCAGCTTCTCTACTGGGGAGTCTTAGGCAGGAGAATCACTTGAACCCGGGAGGCAGAGGTTGCAGTGAATGGAGATAGCACCATTGCACTCCAGCCTGGTGACAGAGCAAGATTCTGTTTCAAAAAAAAAAGACGTCAGATCCTCATAAAAGAGGTTTCATAGTGAGTTAATCCCTTGTTTCTTTTCTGCCTTCCCCCGTGAGAAGTCTCCGCTATGAGAAGGTAACATTGATCTTGGAATCCCCAGCCTCCAGAACTGTGAAGGATACATTCCTGTTATTCATAAATTACCCACCTGTAATATTTTGTTATAGCAGCACAAACATTAGAGTGTGTTGTAAATTTTAAAACTTCCTATTTCCCTGCTGCCTCAACATCCACACAAACAGGCTTTGAGAACCCTGCCCCAGGGACCACATGCATCATGTGACAAGGTTAGGCCTGCCACCAGTTCCCCTTTCTACTCTCCCTGGACTGAGTCCTAGTAACATTCAGAAACACAAATAAAATCCCCTTGCATATTTTTACTCGTGTTTTCCACCCTGATCTCCAATAAGGCATCTGCCTGTGGGTTTTCTCATGCATGTACCTGTGTGCATGTGTTGTAGAGTTCATGTTTGTGGGGGGACGGGGAGTGACGGAAGTAGAGAATTCATATAGAGCAACATGGGCAATTGATTGCTTCTAGGTCAATCATCAAATAAGGATTTGGAGTACCTTGGGGTCGATCTAATACTCTCATTAAGATTACTGAAATAACCAGCTCACTAAACAGTCAATATGGTTATTTCATCCATCTTAATGACCCAATCAAATCAACTCTTGAGAGATCGTCAACACCAACTCCAGAGGGAAAAACTCACACAGATATAACAGCAGCTTTTGTTGAGCTCTCCTGATTTAAAAATGGACTAAGTCACAAAGAGATCCCTAGAGGAATGAGAATTGAGCATTTGCTGTTTATAAATAAAGATCCCAAAGACTGTATCTTAACAACGCAAAAGAGAGCATTATAATTTTGAATAAATGGACAAAGGTAGGCATGAGAAAAAATATACATAAAGGATCTTGGATCAGGGCAGTAACTCCGTGTCGCAGAAGTATAAAAAGGTAACAGACAGTTACAAAGCAGGGCAAAAGCGCAAACTGATGGGGCAAAAGGTCAAATATATGATGCCTTGATCAATGATCAATAGTTCAAACCCTAAGAACGTAGTAAACTTTCAATAAATGTTGACTATGTTGACAATATTAATGATGATGGTGATAATGATTTTGATAACAACAGTAATGGGGTCTGGCAAACAAAATGATAATAGTCAAGAAAGATTACCGGCGGAAATGATAAAAACAGAGGTCTGATAAAATTTCTGTTAATGAATATAAAGCAGGGAGTAAAGGTAGCCAAGCTGTGAAGCAGTTTTAATAGAGTGATGGCTATAAACATATAAAAGAAAAAGCAATGGAGAGGAGAGAACAACCCCAGGGATATTCGCCTCCATAAAAGAGCACAAAACATGCAGTTTCCGTCATAGAAAGACAAAGTAATCTGCTTAGGAAAGGTCTAAAGAGAAGGAGAATGCCTTCCCAGATTTGAGCTCTTACAATGGGAGAGAGCAGTATCAAATTCTTAGTATCAGCATGACAATCCAGAGCTATAGAAAGAAGTTTTAAGGATGCAAACCTGGACCCCAATATTTGAACACTATAATACCAAATATAGATATTTGAATGCATCAGGATATGAGACTGAATTTTTTTTCAGTTCCATTCCCATTTTTGGCATGTGCAACCCACAACCAGATATAGAAGCTTTTCTCAAATTATCCTAGTATGTTAAACCTAAATATATGTTCTTAGAAGAACTGTGAAATGGATGTTTGGTGACTGAGGAGGGATGGGGAAGTCCCTTCTCTTCTTATCAGCACTAATCACACCAAATTGTCAGAACTACATTAACACCTGTATTCATCAGGGTAGGATACGCTAAGAGACAACAAACAGCCACACAATTTCAGTCATTTCACATGAAATTTTTTGTTTTGTTTTGGTTCATTTACAAGATGTTCATGCAGCAACTCTGGGGTCCAAACTAGCAGAAGCTCCAGCATGCTGCATTTCTATTTAAAGTCACACAACTTAGCTAGCTGAGAAAATGGAAGGTCATGCACAAACAACTAAAACTTTAGCCCAGGAAATGACATGCAATACTGTGTTTACATCCCATTCCCACAAGTAATCCCTGGCCCCACTTATGCAAAAGTATGGGGAAGTTTCATCCTCCCAAACCCAACAGTAGGTTTCTAACTTTAGCTTACATCAAAATCACCTTGAGTGCTTGTTAGAACAGATTTTGGGGTCTCACCCTCAGGATTTCTGATTCTGATCAAGGGAATTAATAATTTGCCTTTCTGAAGTTTTCAGGCCAGGTGTCATGTCTTACACCTGTAATCCCAGCACTTTGGGGGGCTAAAAGAGGTGGATCACTTGAGGTCAGGCATTCCAGACCAGTCTGGCCAGCATGTTAAAACCTCATCTCTACTAAAAACATTTTTAAAGTAGCTAGGCACGGTGGCAGGCACCTGTAATCCCAGCTACTTAGGAGGCTGAGGCAGGAGAATTGCTTGAACCTTGGGGGCAGAGGTTACAGTGAGCCAAGATCACACCACTGCATTCCAGCCTGGGCAGCAGAGCAAGACTCTGTCTCAAAAATAATAATAATAAAAATAAGGTTTCAGGTGGCACTGATGCTGGTGTCCTGGGGCTTCTCTTTGAGATCCTCTGCTTAGAGTAACAGTTCTCAAGCCCAGCTGAACATTCACATCACCTGGTCAGCTTGGGGAAAAAAAAAAGAGTACACCCCTAAGTACTCTGACTTAATTGGGCATCTAAAAATTCTCCTATATCACCAGAGTTGCTAGTTCAGAAGAATACAACTTTTTAGGTATGGTTAGAGGATTTCCATCAAAGTGTTCGTATTGCAGATGAAAAAACAAGTTCAGCATCACACAGTAGGCTAGTGGCACCTCCAAATCAAAAAAACTGAATATCCTGGATCCCAGGTGGTGCTATGGCCCTTAATGGGTCAGCACACAGAACCACAGTATTTTCAGACCAATTTACCCACAAATTTCTTTCCCCCTGCTTAAAATGGTTCGGCCTCTTTCCAGAGGGATGCTGGCTCTCACTGCAATAGCTGCTGTGCTTAGGAAGGAAAAAGCGAATCTGTCTCCCATTCTCCCACGTGGCTGAGGGCGAGCCTGGGAGCAGCCCTCCTCCCTCCCATCCCCCAGCTCTTGGCATCTTTGCTCTGGCTCCCGACCCAGCCTCACCCAGATTTTGCTTCTGCCCCAGGAACTGCGGGCCAAGTGGTTGATCCGGGAAAACAAGCCCACTTATAAAGAAATGGAAAAGAAAATGAACAAAGCTGCTGCCGATGTGCCCTTTAGTCCCACATTGACTAAATCCAGGCTGCCAGAAGGCAGCGCGAGAAGAATCTCATTTTTAAAAGCAACTGAGGGAGATAAAACGCAGCTACCCAACCATCTTGGATGCTGGTTCTTCTCTGCTCCCATCCCCAACACAAAGGCACAGTGTTCATTCTCCCATCATGAAATTTTACTGAATTCATCAACTCTAAGTAAAAATAAATAAATAAGAGCTGATTTGCCATCCTTTACAGATTTTGAGCTGATTTAACAGCCATCTGATAAACACGCCCTGCATAACTAATGGCCTCTGGCCTGGCATCTTCCTGTAAAACTAAGAAACATCGCCATCTGCTGGTCAGGGAGCTCTGGTGCATGGAAATTTCCAATTTCATTGCCTTCAAGCAGCAGTCCCTGCACAGCGTTAGGTCCACGAATTCCGCAAACGGGTTGAAATTCACTGCAAATCATTTAATCTCTTTCACCAAGACAAACTACAACAAATATCATGAAATTCTGTTTAACTTTCTTGTGTTTTATGTATGTGCATGAGCTGGTTAGGGCTGGGGCTTCTGCATGGTACCATCCTACTCTTTTGGTTGCTCCTATTTTCTCAAAATTCTCAAGGTTGTGAATTTTATAAGTCGATTTAACTAACATTCAGCTAGCTTATTCTGTATGCTAAGTTGTCATACTCAAAGAATGAAACGACAGAGACTGAGGAGGGGGGAATTGGAGAATTGGGAGGAAGTCTCATTGTCACATTCTATATAAATTGGAAACCTGAGGCTCTATGGTTTTGACTCTTGTACTTTTTTTTTTTTTTTTGAGGTGTGGTCTTCCTTTATTGCATAGGCTGGTCTCAAACTCTGGGCTCAAGTCATCCTCCTACCTCAGCGGCAAGCAGCTAAACCACAGGCACATGCCACTGTGCTGGGTTTGACTCTTGCACATCTTAACAGTGAAACCAATTGTGTTTAACAGAGGTTTTCAGCCCAACCAGGTGATTTAGACTTAAGATTTCCAAAGAAACACACTTTTTTGGCCTCTTCCGCACTAAATCCTTCTTAGAAAATGGGAAAGAGAGACTCTTGAGACCTAGATGTCAGTTTTTGTTGATGATCCAGGTGATTTCTCCTCCTTCCCTTTCCTCCTCCAGTCCTCAGGTGACAACCACCCAAGTCCATCTCTACACTCTTCATCTACTTGCACACTCCTGGCTGACATCTCTGATAGCCCAAAGCAAACTGAATAACAAAGTTTCTCTTGCTTTAATGCTTATGCTACTGGAACTTATTTACATATGCTTAACATATACAGAAAAATTAATAGGAGAAGAAATCAAGGACGAAGTATCAAGAAAGAGTGAAACGCATGGAAATGGCTGCTTTTGTATTTGGTGATGAGACCTGGGGGGTGAGCGATGGCTGTTAAACTGATGATGATCGTATTTTATTTTATACCATGGACCACCTCTGCATCCAGTCTCACTAGCTGTTAAGCAACCCTGAGGACCATTCTGAAGGTTCTTTCCGCCTGTCTGTCAGCACTCCCCAGACCTTCCTAGTTGAGTAGGCCTATTAGACAAGGACTTCCCCCATCTGTTATGACTGGGTGTAGAGAAATGGTCAATGAAAGAGAATGTGCAGGAGTAATGCCAGGAACTAGAATGATTTCCTGCCAGTGATCAGCTGTCTTGGAGGCAGCTCTGCCTGCTTTACCATTCAGCACTGACCCACCATAAAGACAAGGAGGGGGGCTCATTTGGGACATGGAGGTGAGAGTCCAAGCCTTCCCTGGCTTTCATCTGCAGGTAGGGTTAGCTATTCTACTCTCTAAGAAGAGTCATTTGGAAAAACAATGTTTAAATTCCTAGATGGTTGAAGCAAGAAGAAAACACAAAGATGATTATAAAGTTGATAAAACTGAGATCTCTGCAAGAAAAGGAATTTTTCCAAGGTCTCACAGCACACAAGTGGCATAGGGAAATCTCCAATCTCTTAGGCAACAATTCTCACCATAAACTGATCCTTTGTCACAAAATAGAGAGGTGCTGCTAGCCATTGGAAACTTTATAACATTGTGATCACCAATCTGGAGAAGTCCTAGACTTTTTCTGCCACCTTATCTTAGTCCCATAACCCCAGGACCTCCTTTATTTGAATATTTCTGTACATTAAAGTAAAGCAATTAATATATAATATCATATAAAATGTTAGAGATCCAGATTACATATGTATTCAGCACTGAGGACAGAAGCAACTCTAATAATGATCATCAAGAAGAAAGTGCAGGGAAATTAGCCGCATTCTGCTGTGTGGTTGAGTGGTTAGTGTCCTAGGTTCTGAAAGGAAGACACTGGAATTGGAATCCTGGGTCTGGTCCTTAAGAGCTAGGAAAATTGCTCAACCTCTTATAGTATTGTAATAAGGATAAAGTAAGTTCAATCAAATAACGAAGGCATTTTGAACAGTAGGTGCTGCACATGGTAAACAGTCCATCGGTGTTAGCTTTTATTTTTATTGATATTACCATTCAGCAAGAGACGAGCGGCCAACCCTGACTTTGGGGGAAAATCATTCTTACTCATCATTAAACATTCATTATATTCCAATCTTCTCTCTACTCTTTTCCAGGATAAAAGAAGAAAAATTTAAAAAGGGAGAAAATGCCATAAAGTTCCTGAATGTTTTACAAGAAGTTCTAAGGTAAGGAGAAAGCATCCAGGATGGGCATGCTTTGCAAATTAACCTAATAGCAAATATCTCTGCAAAACTCTTGTTCCTTTTTTTTTTTTTTTTTTCAAACGACTGTGGTTGTTTTAGGCAATAGCTAGAAACATGAGTCAATAACTATCTATGTGGTTCTCAAGAAATGATGTTTAAATTAGAACCACAGCTACACAGGAAGGGCACATGAAGTCAAATTGCTTTAACGTTAATGAATACACAGTAACATATGTGGTGATTCAATATAGCAGAAAAGCCTAAAAGTGAGGTTTAGTACTGGACTCTCTATGAACTTGCTATAAGATAGCCACTTGACCTCTCTGGGCCTCAGTTTCCTCTTTTGTAAAGTGAAACATTGCACTAAATCATATTCAGAGTCTCTTGGAGTTTTAACTTCTAGTGTTACCCTTCCCAGAAGTATTTTTATCTATATAAAAGTATTACAGGGTCCGGGTGTGGTGGCTTATGCCTGTAATCTCAGCACTTTGGGAGGCCAAGGTGGGCAGATCATCTGAGGTCAGGGGTTCTAGACCAGCCTGGCCCATATGGCAAAACCCTGTCTCTACTAAAAATACACAAATTAGCCAGGCATGGCGGCACACACCTGTAATCCCAGCTACTGAGGAGGCAAAGGCAGGAAAATCACTTGAACCCAGGAGGCGGAGGTTGCAATGAGCCGAGATTGTGCCACTGCACTCCACCCTGGGCAACAGAACAAGATTCTGTGTCAAACAAAAGAAAACAAAAACTATTACAGTACAAAGCTTACAACAAAGAGAGGAATTATTTGTGGTAAATCTTCAGGTGTCAGTGAAATAGATGATTGGAGGTTAGGGGTTAGCCCCCTTCCCACTACACTTTTGCTAGTGAGTGATCAGTCCATGTGGCTACTCCCTTATGGATTTTCCAGGCTGCTTAAGGCTTGAGAAATGGGGTACTGCTTTGTCTAGAACAACAGATTCCTGCCCCTGGCCACCAAATCTCTCACACCCCCACACACCTCATTTGTTTCCATAGTTAGCAATTTCTTTCCTTCCTCAGCTGAGCCTGGGGAGCCTTCCCTCTATGTAATCCTCCAGTAACATCCATGTGATATCTCGGTAGCTGAGACTGCTTGAGAACAAATTTAACATGAATCATAGCATCATAGACCTAATTTCTCTGGAGCCTATTCCTATATTTGAGGTCCACACACCAAAAATTCACCACACAGTTGTTGCTTTCGATGCAAAAAGGGTACACTTGATTTGAAATTTGTTTGGCACTGCAGCTAGATAACATATTTTAACAGAGACAACTGATTTCAACATGATTCGAAACCACTAGAATATTCTCTGACTAAATCAATAGGTGTTCAGCGAGTGATATTTGCGTGTTTCAAGAACAATTCTACTGTGGGTCAAACTAATCTATCTAAAACTTTCTATATGGACAGTTCAATTTAATAAACTGACCTTGATTTCTGTGACTCTGCCAAACTTAGCTGGGAGGAGAAAGGGATGATCAACTTGTTTGAACAAGTATGCCAGCTCAGATGACCTGCAAAAAGTCCAGCCAATGTTAAGTGTCTTCACTCCTTGAAAGTCTGCTCATGTATCTTTGTCATTGCTGTGCATTTTAATCTTCTGATTCTGCAAGAGGCTTTTTGGGTCCATCCCAAATTCTGCTCTCACTGAATGATGGGGGGTATGAGTATGGAAGCTGTTTTGTGTCCTTTTTGATTTGAAGCATTTCTTCCCTTCACTTTAAAAGAAGTTAATGTGCATCTTCCCACCCTTTGGTCTTAAAGAGCACAAGACTTCAGAGTTTTATGAGCTCCGGCTGGAGTTGTAGGAGCTGTCCACTGCAACATCAGTGTGATTTGTGTAGCGTAATAGCCCTTTTGTTCCATGAACTTCAATTCCCTTCAAAATAGAAGAGTATTGAACTCACCATTTCATAAGGAGAATGAAGGAAAATGTATAACTGGATGTGAGCTTATGTGCTTTGGTTATTGATACTGACTTCAAATCATACTTCCTTCTGGTCCTCGGGCTCTGTGGAGCTCAGGGCATCCATTTGGGGATATCAGATAAGTTGCAGGTCAGACTGGAAATAACTAAATCACGGTGTTGCTCTTAACACAGGGACTCCGTGGGTTGCTGCAATGCCAAGGTATCTTCTCCTTTACCCAGAAAGAAATAAAGTATTGTGGACATGATATTAAAGTCTCATGTGTGAACAAGTTTTGTAGCAACAAAGGGGCTTTCAACTACAAGCATATCTTATTTAACAAAATAAAATGCAATATCAAGTCTAGGTCAATATTTGTAAAGAAATTTTATTTTCTATAGCTGCCTCTCAAAACAATGATAGCAGAACAGGAGTGACATTTATGGGGGAAAAAATAGTTGCCTTGTTCCAAAGAATGCTGCTAGAGGAACTTTTCAAAAAAAAAAAAAGATTTCCAGGAAGAATTTAAAGATGGACAACCACCAGATCCCAAATAAAGGTGATCTGAGCTTTAAAATGTGTGATCACACACAAAAAATTATCATGTCTTAATTGATGCCAAGCTTTTCTCTCACAAGCTGACCCTCACACTGCTGGCAGGTTTTATATTAGACCATCTGTATTAGCCACTCTTTTGCTACTCAATTGCCAAACTCCTCTACCTGGCATTCAAGAGCCTCCTAATTGGGCCCCAGTGAACTGTCAACCCTCTCTCAAGCACAAGGCTTATTACCCCCTACCCCTGTCATTTTGACCTACCCACCTGGCATGGTGTCAGTTGGTCCCTTAAGCAACCAAAGGCTACTTTTATTGGGCACTAACTAAGCTATGTACTCTGATAGGTTCCTTCTTGGAAAATACAAAGAAATAAGCTATTATTGTTACTATAAAGGGAGTTCTAAAAGGCAAAGTAAAACTCTGGTATAGAGTGATGCTTATCAACTAGTATTTAACAAACAGTGAATGTGGAATTCTAGTCAAAACTGAAGTGTCCTATAGGAAATAAAGATATACGAATTTAAGGAGTTTAGTTTGGGTCAAATTATTAAAGGATCTTGAATGAATTTTATTCATCTTTCAACACCCAATTCAAATGCAAACTCTTTTATGGTCACTTCTGAAAGCTTCTTTTTCCATAAAGAATTATCTAACACTACACGGAAAGTGATTGTCTTTCTTTTCTAATCTCTTAAGGATTAAGACACACTATCCATGTGTCAGTAAATTTTAATGCTCCCTTATATTTTGCCTCAAATATCTTATTTTTTCCAGATAGATTTGTATTAGTTTTATTGAGGCAAAATTTACATACCATACATTTTCCCATTTCAATTTTTAGTAGTTGTGCAACTATTATACAACATAATTAGAACTTTTCATCACTTCAAAAAAGAAACTATGCTCATGTCTACTCATTCCCCTTCATATTCCTATCCATAAGCAACTCTATGTTTACTTCCTATCTCTATAAATTTGCCTTCTCTGGAAATTTTATATGAATGAAATCATACAATATGTGGTCTTTTGTGTTTATTTCACTTGCCACAGTGTTTTTGAGGTTCATCCACCCTGTAGCATGTATTGATACTTACTCCTTTTAATTGCTGAGTAATATTCCTTTTTACAGATTTACCTTATTTTGTTTATGCATTCACCAATAGATGAATATTTAACTTGTTTTCACTTTCTTACTGTTCTGAACAATGCTGCCATGAACATTCATGTTGAGGTCTTGTGTGGAAATATGTTTTTATTTCTCATAGATACCTAAGAGTGATATTGCTAGATCACATGATAAACTTAACATTTAACACTTTTTTTTTTTTTTTTGAGATGGAATTTTGCTCTTGTTGCCCAGGCTGGAGTGGAAGGGCATGATCTCGGCTCACTGCAACCTCCGCCCCCTGGGTTCAAGCAATTCTCCTGCCTCAGACTCCCAAGAAGCTGGCATTATAAGTATACACCCTCATGCCCAGTATTTTTAGTAGAGACCGAGTTTCTCCATGTTGGTCAAGCTGGTCTTGAACTCCTCACTTCAGGTGATCCACTTGCCTCGGCCTCCCAAAGTGTTGGATTACAGGCATGAGCCACCGCGCCTGGCCCATTTAACACTCTAAGAAACTCCCAAACTGTTATTCAAAGTGGCTGCATCATTTTACATTTCCATTAGTAATACATGAGAGTTCCTAGATAGATTTTAAATTCCTCAAAATCAAATGATTTTGAGAAAGATACATTTTGGAATACCCCCGTCAAAATTCTATTCATCACAAAGCACTCCAAGAATACATGTACCACTTTTCACTTTACAATGGGCAAAGAGGAGGCAAAGAAATAATAAGCCAACACCTTCAAAGTGATTTGCCCAATGGGTCTAGGGAAATCCAAGAAGAAAAGTAAGAAAGTATTGAAATGGGTACTCCACAGAAGAAATAACTACACGAGAACAACAAATAGTTTATTTTGAATGTGACTTTAAAGTTGTCTGTGGGGTGTCAGGCTGTACATGAAAATTAGTTTTACAGCTTTATAGTCATAACACATGTAATAAAACGTCACAGGGCTTTACTCCTAAAGAAGAGGTCAATCTGAATTAGTAAAAAGTAATTATAATGAAATGTTTGAGAATAAGAGTAATTGGTTTAAATACATGCAACCTCACCAACAGTAGACATGAACATCTTTACCAACTGTAGATTCTTGAATGTCCCCAGGCCTTTGCTCATTTGTGTGGCTTTTAATGTGTTATTTCTCCTTGCTCCTTTTTCAGTTATTGACATTTATCTGAGATTTCAAGTCTCCATTCAAATGCCATCCCTCTTAGATTTTTTTCTAATTCCCAGTCCCTAATTACTTTTTATACATAAATTTATCTAGCATAACAATTTTCACATCAATTATGTCATTTAATTGCATGAAGTAGGCGTCATTATTAGTTTTACTTTACAGACGATAAATACCAAGGTTTATGGAATCTATGCAAGCTGCTACATACTGCCCAAATAAATGGTAGAATTTAAATTCAAATTCAAGTTTCCTGACTCCAAAATTCCAATTTTATCAGGGTATTGCCTCAATCCTCTAGTTTTAACTTATTTCACTGCTATTTAATTATTCCTTGGTCTAATGAGTATTTGTTTTAATAATCCTTTCCTATTGGTTGTAAGGACATAGAGAGCAAAGATGGTGCTTCACTCATTTCTGCATTCCAGAAGCATCTAGCATAGGCTTTGAATATTGTATTCAATAAAAAATGTGACAAATAAATAAAAATGTCTGACCAATAGAACACCAGTTAGACATCCCCTGAGACAATGTTACTGAATAAACTCAGTAGCCTCTAATTAGTGATACCAAGGGCACAAAACCAGTGGGCTTTTTTTTCTTAAATTAAAGCTGTCATTTACTTGAAAATTCTTCTTTCCAAAAAAAAAGGTAAATGTCAACTGAGCTCTGCCAAATTACCATTATCTCGAAAGTGAAGAGGTAGATATTTCTGAAATCATGACATGGAAATGTATTGCTATTGAATCTCAGAGAAAACGTGTCCCCTATTAAGTCTAAAAATAAGAAGAACCGAAGCCAGAGAGCATAAGTACCGTGCTCTGTCACACATAACTAGTTAGGAGCAAACTAGTCCTGTGACTCCCTGGCCTCCACTGCATCTCATCAGGACACCCTCGATTTGAGATTGTGCGGGAATACTCAGAGGACTATTTTCAGCTCTTCTGTCATTTCTGTGACCTTGAGCAAGTCACGTAACTGTCTGTCTTCCTCTGTTTATAAAATAAGGAAAATGCATCTGTTTGGAAACCACTTTCAGTCACTCTGATTAAAGATTCTATTTAAAGTGCCAGGTGCCATTCCACAAATAAATGAAAAAAATAGCAAGAGGAGACCCATACTTAATCATTCCCAGCCTCATCTGTTCCCCAGTCTCACTCAGCTCTCCTAGCACCAGGCAGGCACCTAGCCAAGTGGAAGGATGAACCTAAGCAGAAGGTGATTAACCTTGGATCAAACCTCTGCAGCACAAGATAATAATTGAAATAAATATTCCTTGCCACCTCCCCCACATACTATTTCCTTGGAAACATGATTACTTCCTGATCATTTTTTACCTTTTTTTTTTTAATTGGAAAAATGTAACTGAATCATTGTGAATAGTATATAGTCAACTAGAGATTTGGCAATGACCTTGAGATTGTGTCTGTGAACACAGGGAAAACTTCACAGTCCACTGATGAGGAGAACTGGGCAGTTATTAGGTTATTTTCAATGTTCCTACGGTATATATAAGGAATGATCCATTAATGCAGTTCAGTTCAGAGCAGATAACCACATTCCTTTTGTTCAAAATATCTAAGGAAAATAAGTCAGTTTACTTCTGTACTCTGCTATAACAAAATAAATGTGACACTGATGCAAGTGACAGCTATTATCCTTTGTGGTTAAAATAGATGGTAGATAACTTCACAAATCAGTTCAATTAGTAAAGCTCATATAATAAAACCAAGTTTTGAATTTTTCTTCTGTATCTTTCGTCAAGGCAGTGGTAACCTCGATAACAGATGAACTGGAAAGCAATCATTTAGTTGTATGTGGAAACGTGAAAACAAAGTTAAATACAGGTTTGGAGATTTAATCTATAATCTCACATACAATTCATACTTAAGTCTGATGCACAATCTTAAGTGGACAGAGCCAGGCATTTGATAAATATGGGCACTCGATCAATAGTTCTTGATGAACAAATGAAAACCAAATTGGATTAAGGAATGAGCTCAAGTACAATTTCAAAATGAAAGGAAACATCTCTCCTGATCTACTTACGTACAGAAACATTGACATTTACCTACTCTTTACAATACATACTACTACATACCTACTCTTACAATACAAATTCCAGATTGATTCGAATTTACATCTCTCCCTAAACATTACTAAACTGATACCCCAAACACACACCACACTACCGACCCCATGATGTGCAGTGCCCCTCCCCTGTGAAGGCTGCACTTCTCTGCCCTCTGCTGACTGAAATGCTATTTATTCTCTAGGTTTCTGCTTTAAGCTCACATGTCCCAGTGATTGCTTCTCAGAAGCAGTCTCTCTCTCCTCTGACCCTCTCTAACTCTTATTCTATCACGTGCATACATAGCTGCTTTTATCATCCTTTCCATAACTTTATGCACCTGAGGACCTCAAAGTTCATCCATCAATCAGGACCACATCTACTTCTTGGAATTTTTCACCACCAATAAAAACAATGCTGTGCATCTAGGAGAAACTCAAAACCAATGAAATTGGGGAAGAATGAAGACAGAGGGAAGAAAGGAGTAAGAAAACAATGGAAGGAGTGATGAGGGGAAGGAAGGAAATCCACCAGGTCAACACAATCCTATTTTGTGATGGATTTCATAGACTCAGCAATTAGGCAATACTTTTCTAATAGCAGATAATACGTTTCTAGGCAGTTACAATGGAGTTGAGGAATTATCTAATGAGGGTAATCATAGGTAATAGTCAATCTGTACAAATCATATATGTAAAGCATTTCTTCTTCTGAATGTCATGTGGTGTGGTTAGCATATTTTAGGCCAAACTGGGAGAGGTGGGGGGTGAGGAGAGAGAGAAAGAGAGGGAGTGTGTGTGAGTGAGTGTATGTGTGTGTGTGTGTGTGTGTGTGTGTGAGAGAGAGAGAGAGAGAGAGGGAGTACATTTGTGTGTGGTTTAGGATAGGTGTTTGGAAGAGACAGCATCAATACCTCACCATCCTATCCAGGCCTACTGTTGCTAAACAGTGCTACTTACCGTATTTTAGTTGTAGTGGAGAAGAAATCAGATTGTCCACCATGTTTCTAGCACAGGAAAAGTGTTTTTAAAGGCATGAGTTTGAGGAAAGGCCTCTCCTGAATGGGGAGTTATTAGATATGTAGTAGGAAGGGTGGGCCTATTTCAGTTGGCAGTGGGAGATGAAAGAAAGTGAGGATAGAGCCAGATTTTGAAAGGCCTTGAGTGAAGTTAAGAAATGTGCATGGTATGCTGTGAGTAAAAAAAGACTATGAATAGAATTTTGAGCAGGGATGTGATGTGATCAGCATTGCTTCTAGGATATATGATTCAGGTTGTGAGGGGATGGGAAGACCAGACCAATGAGAGAATCATGAAAAATGGCCTGGGGGCTGGTAAGAAGGGGACAGTATTCCAAATGAGAGAGGATGAGAGCTAATTAAGTCAGTGACAGCAAAGAATTCACTGACTGGTAAGACATTGAAAGTAAGGGAGAGAGAGGAGCCTGGATGCGTGTTCCCAGAGGTGTATTACTCCAGGCCGAATAGCATAGGCTCTGCAGTGTGTATGCTGCAATCTGTCCTGGAAGCAGGAAGAGTCTAGGCCCAGGGGTGAGAACAGCCCCCGTGAGGGGGTTTCCTAAGGGAAAAGGGGATTTCTCTACATGATAGTTTGTCACAATGGTTGGAAGTGAGACTCCTTCAGTAAAATCTGTTACCCATGACATCCTGTGGCAATGGCGCTTTGGGAAACTGGGGCTAGTGTACAGAAACTTCTCTCCATTTTCTTCCCATGGAAGTCAATAATGACAATAGCCATAGGGAGAATGGAAACACTGAAATTCCAGCAATGATCAGAAGCAAGATAGAGAGCACCAAGGGGCAGCTGAAAGCGATCGTGAGAAAAGAGGAGCTGGTTTCTCTATGAACTGACCCAGGAATCTAATCGGAAAAAGATCCTGCTTATTCCAGATGTAGGTGATCTTTATGGAGGGGAGAACAAAGGGGAGATTGTGATAGTAACACAATAGGTACTATCCAGATAGGAAACGCTAGGGATGAATACACATTAATAATGTATTGGAGCCAGATACCTAACATCCTCCACTACTTAATATAGAAAAAAGAAATCCTGTAGAATGTCATAGGGCAGGGGTTGGCAAACTATAACCTTTGGCTGAATCTGGCCCACATTCTCTTTTTGTTTAAAAAAAAAAAAACTTATTGGATCACGGTGATACCAATTAGCTTTTATTGATTTATTTATTTACATTGTATATTGCTGCTTCCATGCTACAACAGCAGAGGTGAATAGTTGTGACACAGACCATATGGCCTACAAAGTCTAAAACGTGTACAATCTGGCCTTTTACAGAAAAGGCTTGTTGACCATTGTTACAGAGGATCCTGTCTCAGCACAATGCTTAATGTGTCCTTGGGGAAGTCACTTAATATTCTTAAGTCTAGATTTTCTAGTCTGTAATATGAAACTAATGGTTAGCTCACCTGCATGACAAAGTTATGGTGAAGCTCACATCTGATAATGCAAGAGTACATTCAAAACTATCAAGGTCTGGCTAGGTACTGTGTCTCACACCTGTAATCCCAGCACTTTCGGAGGCTGAGGTGGATGGATCACCTGAGGCCAAGATTTTGAGACCAGCCTGATCAACATAGTAAAACCCCATTTCTACAAAAATACAAAAATTAGCCAGGTGTGGTGGTGGGTGCTTATAGTCCCAGCTACTCAGGAGGCTGCGACAGGAGAATCACTGGAACCTGGGAGGAGGAGGTTGCAGTGAGCCAAGATTGTGCCACTACACTCCAGCCTGGGTGGCAGAGTCACTCTGCCTCAAAAACAATAAAATAAATAAATATTATAAAGGTTTCTATAAATGTATATAAATATTTTTATTTAGTGATACAAATACCAGAGTGTATTACATTATGAATCATATTTCTTGGTGTTTTGGGAGGTAAGGTGTTCACATGATCATACAGAAGGTAATATAACTTATAAGGTATTTGGTTGCAAGTTTGATTATATATGGATATTTTTAATTTGAAATTCATTTCTCCACACAAATAGAATTACAAAGAATTCTTTTTGCATCTTGCCTTTTTATCTGATTCTAGCCACAAAGACCTACTAATAGTTGTCTGAATGTTGGTTCTGTGTCACTGCTGTGCCTTTGCTCCTAATGGGCCTTGGTCTGGACCCCTTTTCTTAGCAGTATCTCCCCACCCTCTTTCATCTGGATAACCCTTTCTGTGCCTTAGCTATCAGCTCAGGTATCACCCCAGCAGGAAGCCTTCCCCGACACATAAGGGTCATGGCTTATCATTCCTAAGGGTTTGGTGAATGGCCATTGTAAGTCCGTTACTGTATTTTTCATGATACATTGTAATTAACGTATCACGTTTTTGTCCCCTCTAAACTCTCTCAATCTGATAGCTTCCATTTACTAAGAAAACACTGGTTCCAGATAATTTTCTTCCCTTTTAATTCTTCCAATTATACAATGAGAAGGAGGCTTCTGACCCCATTTTATAGAGGAGGAAACTACAGACTGGAGAGAAGTTTCTTACATGGAAGAAAACCACAGATGACTGACAGAGCCATACCCAAAACTGTTAGAATTCCTCCTCCACCCAAAAATTCTACTCTTAGTCATGTGTTTATTCAGGGATCCTCATTTGCTGAAAATTTATTATCTGATTCCCACAGTTATGGTATTTTTAGGGAAGAAAAATTATTTAAAACATGAAAATATTTACTAATAAGCCAACTATTTATACAAATAGATCCTTTCACCTCGTCACACTTATTAAACCCAGCCTCAACCTACCCATCCTTCCTGCTCTACCACTCTGGTAGGTGTCTCTCATTTATTTGCACTGTATTCACATATGAATATGGAATGCAAATGACTACAAAGTGAAATCATAAATTTTGCAGAAGATTCAAGATTTCCTGAGGTCTATGAAAGTAATCATGGAATACTGCTTAGCACACAAAAAAGCCCTTGAATAATCAGAATAAAGTTAAACTAGTTAACAACAAAAAAAAGAAGAAGAAACAGATAAAAACAGAACAAGTGCTTCAGAAAAGAATAATTTAAATAACAAAGAATTAAGGGGACTCTTTGATGTATCTGAAAAAGCCCTCAAATATTTTATACAGAAAGGACTTTCTCCCTGAGAGTGATAGAAAAGCCAAATGTAAAGCAAAGGATGGTTATTGTTACCTTACAAAATGGTTGTATATTGGTTGTCTTTCTGACAAGAATTAGCTCAGATTTCCAATTACAATATAAAATCAACTTTTCATATTTTTAAATTTTATTTTTCAAGAGATTTTTTTTCTCATGAAACTTCTTTGGTATTATTTGCCATGAAACTCTCTGCCAGTCACAGTACTCCATTTCCTTGTTCACAGTGTTTTGTGGTTTGTTTGTTTTTTGAGACGGAATCTTATTCTGTCACCAGGTTGGAGTGCAGTGGCGAGATCTCGACTCATTGCAACCTCCAACTCCCAGGTTCAAGCGATTCTCCCACCTCAGCTTCCCGAGTAGCTGGGGTTACAGGCACGCACCACCACACCTATCTAATTTTTGTATTTTAATAAGAGATGGGGTTTCACCATGCTGGCCAGGATGACCTTGATCTCCTGACCTCATGATCCACCTGCCTCTGTCTCACAAAATGCTGGGATTACAGGCATGAGCCACCGCACCTGGCCATTCATAGTGGATTTGTTGAGGATAAGCAACCTGGCCAAAGAAGAGCAAAGTCATTGCCGTAGAATTTTAGAATAAGAAAGAAAAGTATATTTTTGGTTGCTCAGAATAAAACAGATAGAGTTAGGAAGAGCCTGTGCTCAGATTTCCAACCACATGGTCCTAGAAAAACTACCTGCAGGGAGACAGACTAAAGCGCAGCGGCACAGCAACAAGAGAAAGGGGAGATTCTGTCCTTGGTCCCAACACCCGACACATACCTGCCCTTGAGTCTTCCCAGGAAACTTGAAATAAATTGTTGTTGTGGATTCCTCTAATACGGTTGATTAAGTGTGTATCATAACTAGAAGAGACTGAATCAAGCAAAAGATGCCTCTTCAGTCATACTGGAGCCTTTCTCTAGCCATGCCTTCCACAAAAACTCAAGGGGACGTGTCTACCTGGAGCCCACATTCCCCAGAATCCTCTTCAGGAACGTCTTCCCTGGACTGGTGGATTAAGGGTGGATTTAATGACTGGTGTCGATGCAGTTAGGCCCAAGGGATTGTTCCAGGAAGGCTGTGGGAATGGTATGGGTAAAGCTTAATCTGGGGCATTCACTCATGCCCATATAAGGTCTCTCACAGTGCAGAACAGAGAAATAGGTGGGAAGACAAAGGATGTGGTCTTAGGCCAGGGGGATGTGTTCAAGTATCTAAACTCAAACCTGTCATTCCAAGTTATTATAAAGGTACATTAGCCATGGATGGAGAAAATAGAATGCATTAGATTTAACAACTTAATAGCTTGATATATAACTTTTAAACATTTACATATATGAAATGTAAGCTTCCATTTTTATTTTTCTCTGGATGTGGCAAACACTAGGGAAGGTATGACATATTAGAATAAAGGATTATCTTTGAGTCAACCATATTGAAGTATATATCATGACCCTAGAACTACACTAGGTTCTATGTAGGGCTTAAAATTATATCTCACGAAAGGTGCTGAATTTCATGAGTTACCTTTCCAGATAGAATGAAATTCCTCTGTCTAATCTATTTGCTTAAACCTATGTCAAATTTAGAAAGATCCTGGTTAAAAGCAAACCAAGAAGATAAGTGAGCACCTTGCATATAGATAGGCATCTCTGAACAGAGTAAAACAAAGTATCTGGTTTCAGACTTTAAGATAATAATTATTTCCATAATTTTTAATTATGGGCAGGAAGTATGAATCATGAAACCTAAAAGTCTATCAAATTATCCTTACCTGTAGAATCTGTTTCTGTTATTCTTGCCTCTATTTTAGGCTTCATCTATATGACAATTTGAATATAACATCATTTTTAATTGAATTATAGGTATGGCTATCTAAAATTCATATTTGATAAAATTAATAAACTTCATCTAGTCAAGGTCTAAAATGCCAACTAGTTTTATAATGTCTTGTCTTCAGTAAATAGTGCTTAATGTTCTTGTAAAGATTTTGGTCGAGTTATACTGAATGTAAGAATCCAGCAATAGAAATAAAATAAAAAACAAAACCAAAAGCTGTTAAAGTGGGAAGATATAACCCCAGGCTGTTTGGGCCCAACTTCACCATCGCCACTTTACAGGGAACAAAGTTGAGCCTCAGAGAAGTGAAGTAACCGGCCTCAAGTAACAGCTTATAATTGACAATCCTTACTGTATTTTTTTTATTCATCTTCAAATTTCACACATCTATTTTAAAACACTTGCTTTTTGATTTAAAAACAAAACGTGTCATCTAAAAATAAATTATAGGACACTAAAAAAAATGTAAGCAGGTTGGAAATCAGCATTTTACCAAGTGACTTTTCAATGAATATTCCTTTAATATTCTAATTTCTGCAAACATTTAGCATAAAAACTTTTCCCAGATTTCTCATTTTGCTTAAGCCTTTACACGTAGCCTTTAAATATCATTCTAAAGTT
Source organism: Sapajus apella (assembly GCF_009761245.1). Taxonomy (NCBI): domain Eukaryota; kingdom Metazoa; phylum Chordata; class Mammalia; order Primates; family Cebidae; genus Sapajus; species Sapajus apella. The sequence goes on from NW_022436997.1 coordinate 4,523,642, forward strand.
ATACTTGCTTTTATCCCTGGTCTACATTATGCCTCCCATTTACTTAACTTCGGAGTAAGTGGCACTGATTCTGTTTTAATTATCATGTCAGACTTTTTCTGCAATTCCTGCACACATTTAGGTTATAAATTTAATGGTCACTACACCTAAGGCCAAGCAATAAAAAAAGATGCTAAAAATAAAGGTCATTTAAATGTAAAAGTTTCTAAATTCCAACAAGATTCTAAGTATAATAAATGCATACACACACACACACACACACACACACACACACACACACACACACAGACACTCTTGAGAAAAAACTAGGTGCAAGGTTAAAAAAAAATCCAGAATTATCATGTAGGGCATAAGATGAACACTCACAGAATGATCAAAGAGATGGTCACGTAGAATCTGCTCTTGAAGAACTTAGAATAGAAGCTTCTTGAGGAAACACTATTTTTGAGCAAAAAGTTACATGAGTAGTAAAACTGTAATTTAAAAATCAAAATGAGCGCTGCAGGAGTTAAAGGGAGAAAGAGATGAGTGCATCACGTAGTGGTAAGAGAAAATCTTAAAAACAAAAATAAACAGCAACGAACTAGGAGTTAGTACTGAACCAGCTAGCCAGAAAGAATTATTAAGGATGTTTAAGGTTTCACTGTTGTCTTATTGCCTCTTAAAGAAATCTCAGCTCCCTAATCTGTAAAAGTGAGATAATGGGAGTACTTCCTGCACAGGGTTGCTAAGGACTAAATTAGATGCAGCACTTAGCTTTCTGTTGAACTCTGGTCAACAGTGAATGTTAGGTTTGCCCCGCACTTGTTATTTGACAAGTGTTAGAACGGAAGATGCCATCATGTTACCCACCCTGCTTCCCTTACTTCCAGGAGGTAAGTGCTTCGAAACAAGCTTAAGAAATTTGAAGATGGATAAATGACTAATTAGAGCCTCCAGGAAGCACCTGATCTAAGCTGGTTTAACCATAGTAACTCACTTCTTAGCCACAGTAACAGGTCCTCAAGGGTGAAAAGAGGAACCAGTCAAGACCAAATTAGATCATATTTGAACTACAGTATAAGGAAAAAGCCCCTGTCCTCTCTGATGACCATCTGTCCAGGTTGTCTCAGGACTGAGGGGTGTCTCAGGACTGAGGGGTTTCTCAGGATGGAGGATTTTCAGCACTGAAACTAGTTAACTCTCAGGCAAACTGGAAATTATTGGTCGCAGCTGGAAAGATATGAGCCCCAAACTGTCTGCGGAAGAAGCCAGAACACAGTAAGAAAATTGATGGCAATATACAAAGAGAGGTGGAGATGGGAGAGGAAGAAGAGAGTGTTGGTGGGTCTTTGGTCTGAATCATCCTCAAAGCTAGCTAGTCCTCTGTTACACTCGAGTTTGATTACATGATGGAATAAATTTCTCTTTGTGCCTGAGTAACTGGGTTGGGATTTCTATCACTTGTAACCAAAGGAATCATAGTTCATATGCTGACCCATGAAAAATCTTTCATAAATATTAGCTATTATAAACCAGGGAAAACACTTTCTTGGTAGAATCTAATGATAATTACTATAGAGGGGAAAGAAAAAATAATAATTCTGCACTCATACAGACACAGCTAGAGACCACTTGGGCTAGCTTGACTGATACTGTTCCTTCTACTGACCCAGAAGCTGCCTCCACAACAGGTTAAAGTCCAGACAATTGTCTGTGTCTAGGACTACACTAATGACTCTCCTTCCACTAATTGCATCAGAGCAAGTTCAACAGTCTCAGCTACTATTCTGGTTTCTGGGAATGATTTGCAAGTGTAGGCTGCTTGCAAAAGACAAAATATGTTTTCCTCAAAATAACCAATATCTATGAAACTCTGTACAGCTTCAAAACCAGGAGGTTTTCCTTGATTATCCCTAAAAATCAAAATTGTTCAGGAATGAAAGGGAGTACATGATTACCTCAAAAGTATTGACTGCCTTGAATACTTTGCATTTCAGAATCCATGAGATAATTATTTACAGTTCTTTCCATATACTCTATAACTTGAAGTAGAGTATCTTCAAAAGAAATTTTCATAATTTATCATTTTCTTTATAGATACACAATCAACATTTTCATGACATCTTTTTATTTACATATTTTTCAATGCAGGTAGTTGCAGATTATCTCTGGAAGTTGGAGAATTCTATGCCTGTCTATGGTTCCATTTCTGTAAAACAAATTGGCTTAAACCAGGGGACTGATCCGTGGCACAAATATCTCTCTATAAAACATTATTTTTTAAAATGTTAACATTATTAAATATTTGCTGGGTAGCTCCCTACTTCTTCTCCTGAGACAAGCCTAAAGGAGCAGGCCCCACATGGATCAGGCCAGGTTCGTAGCAGAGAGAAAAGACCAATAGAGAAATCCCTTAATGTCTCCACAAGATTTGCCTGGAAGCAAAACATATCCCTTTTATTCACATTTCATTGGCCAGTGTAAACCATATGAAAAAGCCAGTGGAGTGGGAAATTATAATCTGCTCACCAAGAAGAGGGAAGGAGAAAATTGTGCGGAACAGTCATACCAGCTAAAAGACTTTATGTTACTCTCATGGGGCCCCCTCTTTTCCTTGCTGGCACTATCTTCCTTCTTCCTGGCAATTCCTAACCCAGTGATCTCTCAACTCGCAGCCACACTCCCCAACTTGCCTCACTCTATTTTGTTTTTATTTTCCCATGTCCTCAGCCTCAAGCATCCCTTCTTAAACACCTTGAATTTATGTAATAAAATAATGTATCAGTGTCATGGCTTATATTGGCTCAGAATAAAATCCCTCTTAGATAAAATTTGTTTTATAGATAGGGCTTTCAAAGTATCTCCATAAATATTTCTAAACACTTGTTGTATATAAAATACCATGCTAGGTATTATACATGAAATTAATTTTCTTAAAAATCTATTAACTAATTGGGCAGAAAAGACATAAAGGACAAATGTTAAGTAAAATAAAAGATCTAAGCAACATGTAGAGACAAAAATCTATCAAAAAGGTGAATGATTCATTTTCAAGTACTTTTCACATATGTCAGTTGCTACTGGGTATATGACAAGAAGAGTTTATTAGGGTTTTTTTCAATTAAAAATTATTTTTTTAATTAAAAAACTGTTCAGTTAACAAAATCAACAAAAATACATTGTCATATAAGTGTCTCCAGTTTTCCCTCAATGCCAACTAAAGAAAGTTTTGTCTTTATGCTGAGATTTTTTTTTAACCTCTCATGCCCTTTAATGAGAATTCTATCTTATCAGGCAAGCTTTTCCAGGGGTTTATGGTACAGAACAGGAAAGAAAGAGACCTAGAAAGAAAAAGACCTAGATTAGGAATGAAGAAAGCCTGGTTTGAAAAATCCACAAAAGATCCAAGAGCTGCTATCTTTTGTGAGGAAAGCTAATTGGAAAAAAAAAAATAACATTTTAAGAAGTATTTTGTAAACTTTATATCTGTCTTAACCAGTTCATGTTGCTACTACAGAATACCATAGACTGGGTGGCTTATAAAACAAACATTAAATTCTCAGACTTCTGGAGGCTGCAAATTCCAAAATCAATGTGCTGGCAGATCCAATAACTGGTGAGGGTCTGCTGCCTGGTGTGCAGATGACCATCTTTTTGTTTTACAAATGGCAGAGAGCAGGGAGAGGGGGTTTTCTCTCTTCCTTTTCTCACAGGGACTCTAATCCCATCAGTAGGGTTCACTCTCATTACCGAATTACCTCCCAAAGGCCCCATCTCTCCAAACCATCACATTAGGGCTTTAACATTTACATTTTGAGGGTGACACCAACTTTCAGTCCATAGCAGTATCCTTCTCCATTTGTTGAAGAAATGTAAATAAATGTATTCTTATTTTGTCATTATTTTGGAATTAGACACTTCTTTTTGTTTTTTATTTTGAAATGGAGTCTCACTCTGTCACCTGGTCTGGAGTGCAGGGGCGTGATCTCGACTCACTGCAACATCCGCCTCCCAGGTTCAAGTGATTCTCCTGCCTCTGCCTCCTAAGTAGCTGGGATTACAGGTGCCCGCCACTACAGTCAGCTGATTTTTGGTATTTTTAGTAGAGACGGGGTTTCACCATGTTGGCCATGCTGGTTTCAAACTCTTGACTCTTGATTAGCCCACCTCAGCCCAAAGTGCTGGGATTACAGGCGTGAGCCACCACGTCCTGCCTGACACTTCTTTAACTCTGGCATCACTCCAAGATTGGACCACATGGATCACAGCTTCTATAAAGTTACAAACATACATCTTCTCAGCAAGAATATTTTCCAAGTGCAACTTGAAGAGCTGGCTACATAGTGGTAAGCAAAAGCAGCACAGTACCTGACTTCAGGAAGCCAAATCATACCTAGCTCTCTCAGAATGAGAAAATTTCAAATATGAAAACAGTGGGGGAAAGCACTGAGAAACATTGAAAAGGGAAATATTTGGATCTGCAGGGTTTTCAATGCTCTTCAAATTATACTATGAAGTCAGAAATGTACACCCTGTAAAATTAATACAGCCATCCCTATGAACCATTTATTAAGTATATTTTATGTGCCAGGCAATTTCCTATGTACTTTCCTTGGACAATCTCATTTTATTCATAGGATAATAGGTAGATATATTAATATTATCCCCAGGTAATGAGTAAGCTGTGGATTGACTGACCCTCCAGGTACTTGCTTAATAACTACAATATCCGACCTTATGCCCTAATGAAGAAGGCCTTGTGAGTTTACTCCATTTTTTACCCAAATGTGATATAGCTCCTTTCTGTCCCCACACTTGAGAAATAGCCGGCAGCACTGTATGTGCCATAAAAACTTCAAGAGTCCTTTTTAATTTTAGATAACTCCTTCTCTCTTTTTGTTTTTCCACAAATGTCACTTCCAAATTTCTTCAGGAAGTAATTCCAGGATTGGTTTGCTTTGCATCCAATTTAAGGAAACTGGAAAATGTGAAAATATATAGGGCCAGCATGCTCTTTGTAGAATGCTTTTAATCTCAAAGTTCCATTCATCTTAATCTGTATGCTTTACAGTAAATTTTTACATATATATATATAATGATGTCATTTAAGATAAACACAGTGAGGTAGATAAATTAAGAATTATAATAATTTGTTAAAAGAGTAACAAACCTCCAAGAAATTAAATGACTTGCACCAAATATACATACAGGTAAGAAGTGGCAAAACCCAGGTCTTCATACGCTGGTCAAGTCCTCTTGCCCTCTACTACACACCACGTTCAAGGTCAACTCATACTAACTTGTGCCTTAAAGTTGCTGCCTAGGGAGTAGATTTTCTCAACTGCTCATTCTGTCCCCATCCTCTCCACAAGTTATACCAGGGCCATAAAAGCAATTACTGTTTGAGTAGAGTGGAAAATAGCAATTTTAAATGATTAAAAAAGGAAATCATTTTTAAAAATAATTACCATCATTATTTTTTTTATTTGGGAGAAAGAGAGAGATAAATGTATTGCGAATCAATAGAAGCCTTGGCACATGTTCTCTAAGCCCTATTTATCTGGGAGTTGTTTATCTCCTGGAGTTCTCCCTCACAGGAAAGAATAATAATTATTGTTTAATTATAGCAGAAGTAAATTTTCTCTTCCAGTTCTAAAGCAAGATGACTCATAGCTCTTTATTTATTAAAAATAAAATTTCTTTCAGAGAAAAATATTTTTCAAAAGCCAAAGTGTGAAAGGGACTCAAGACTTCCATCTGGGATGCTCAGTGACAACAGAGCCATTTTCACCTGACACTACTCACCAGCGGGTAATGTTCACACCTGTGCAAAGTGTAGTCAAGAGATGCATTTTTCCTACTGGGACCATCTTTCTGCTACTCAGAACTGCATGAGGCAAGGAGAACTTTTCTCTTAAGATGTTTCCAGCTGAGCTAACCAATTACTGGGGCGTATCTATCTTCAGAGCAATAGAGGACCTATCAAAACATATCCGATTCCACAGTAAATCTCGTGCTGTTACCGTGGATGATTTAATTTTTGCTCGCTCATCTAGGAAGCTGGAACCTCGTCCCATAAACGATGTATTCTCAATTTCTAACCCAAACAGGGTTCCTCAGCCCCAGTTGATCTTCCAGTCCTGCTATCCCTCCCTAGGACTCATTGGGAAGATTTAAAGTTCAGCCAGACCCACTCTAGCCATAAGTCTTCAGATTCAGTATGAGAAAATCACAGTGATGTCATTTTTATTCATTCACAAGAAAATGAGACAAAGACAAAAATAAAAACAGATTAGACAGAGAGCCCTGATGGTGGATGTACTGCTCCCTGATCATCTCATTTGCAGGAATTATTGATGTTGGTGTTTTGTATTACATTAAACTTTACTATATCCTCTTCTCATTGAAATGCAAACTCTGAGTCTAATGAGACATATCCCACCTGTCCAGCTGTCAGGCTTACTCAGAGAAGTGGGAGGAACCCAGAGTACAATAAGAGGAAAGCAAATGGGCAGATTCAGACCTGATATAATAAAGCTGACTTTTAAATATGGATTCCAGAGCTGGATATCGTGGCTGATGCTTATAACTCCAGAACTTTGGGAGGCTGCGGTGGGAAGGTCCTATGAGGCCAGAAGTTGGAGGCTGCAGTAAGTTATGATCATGCCACTGCACTTCATTCTGGATGACAGAGCAAGATGCTGTCAGAAAAAGAGAGAGAGAAAGGAGAGAGAGAGAGAGACAGGATAGAAGAGGAGAGGAGGGAGGGAGGGAGGGAGGGAGGCCAGCCCACAACTTTATAGAATTTTTTTTAATGATCCGTTAAGGAAGAAGGTAGGACTTTGTGTCTGTGTGGGGGGGGGGCTTTGTCTCTCTCTCTCTCTCTCTCTCTCTCTCTCTCTCTCTCTCTCTGTGTGTGTGTGTGTGTGTGTGTGTGTGTGTGTGTGTGTGTGTGTGTGTGTGTGTAGGCAAGAAAGCCCTTGATGTGAAGGGTACAGGTGATGATTTTATCATGCTAGTAAGCAAGGATTCTCAGACTAGCAGAATCAGCATGCCCATCAAATCTAAAAGCTTCCCCATAGTACTTTGAAATAAGTATTATTCATCTCAGAATACTAAAAAATACCACAGCAAAAGTAAATTGCTTTCTAATTTTAGAAAGTAAGACAAATACAAGCATTCCTATGAAAAGTAATATGTCATGTCATTAACACCTTAGTGTGAATTAATTTAAACAAAGAGAAAGAGGCATGTGTGAAAGAGTGTGAGGAAAGAAGAGTGAGAGAAAGTGCAGCTGCTGGACACAGTATGACTCCCAGTATATTTTACCAAGGACATGGTTTGGCCAAAGACATAGGCACCCTCTGCTCCCAAACTAACATTACACACATTTTGCACAGTACAAGACACACATCTTTGTTTGAATCCTTATCTAATAATCAAAATTTTTTGTAGCTGAGAGCTTTTCACCTGGAAAAAAAGTGTTTACAATACTGATCTTGTGATCTGTGGCAATTCTAATTTTAACAGCATTTTCTGAAGAGAATAGAAAAAAATACTCTATTTCATTTTCTCCCTTGACCTACTTTAGCATATTCTTCCCCACTTAATATCTTCTATCCTTCACATTCTCCCTCCTGCATCTTATGCAAAGAGATGCTGAGCTGGAGAAAATAAGCCGCATTTGTCTTCCTGCCTCTTCCCTAAAGAGGGGTGTTGAAACCTGAATGCATTCATTGATCATGCCTCCTGCTGTGCACAGACTGGCCTGCACAGGGTGCCCATCTTACAGAAAAGCTCCTGTGAATCAGGAAGACACGGGAAGGAATTTCAAATTACCCACCCTCCACCATTGTCCTTACATTACACATTGTCCTTAGATTATACATTACATCCTTAGATTATAGTTACACATCGTCCTTAGAGCACAGCTGAATAATCTAATGAACCAATCTACTGAAATGTGATAAAGTGAGCCAATTATTTCTAAGATGCCTGTCACAGAACAAGCAGCCATTTATTGCTCACTTATTTAGCTTGTGGCCTAGCAAAGTGTTGCTTGTGGACCAGCAGCACTGGTATCACCCACGAACTTGTTAGAACTACAGATTCTCAGACTTAGGCTGACCTTATCTGAGCCTACATTTTAACAAGCCCCCCACTTGATTCATATGTACATTACAGTTTAAGAAGCCTTGGCCAAGTTGCTCATTAAAACCTTGCCGTTTCTGATTGCCTCAATGAGAACGTTACTCACCAGAGTGTTCCAGGGTGCCACTTAGTGACAAGAGCAAGTTCATCCCACTGGGGGCCCCCATCAGACACATCAGAAGGACAGAAGTCTGAGCCTTATTATTCTAACTCATGGAGGTTGCTTAACTTCTTAACTGGGAGACAAGGAGCTTCTTCAGAGGCCTTCAACTTACCCCCCAGGGACTACCCTAGTTGCTTTATGTACGAGACCTAGCCTGGATTGACATATGTACTCCCTATCCCTTTACAAATGAAAGTCCAACACTTTCTTATAAAGAAAATTACTTTCCAACTATTAAATAAATGATAGCCACTATTTTTGTTGGCTACTTGTTTTGGTAGAAGGCATTTCAACAGATTGTTGTTCTATAGTCCTGAGATTTTTCCTGCTGAATTTTTTGTTGATATCTTGTAATATCATCTTTTTAATATACAGGGAGAAAGAGAAATGAAAATAAAATAGCTACATTATGCTGAGCTCAGGCAGATAGAAGAAATAAAACCAAGACCTATCATATTTAGAAGAAAAAAGTAACAAATGTAGAATTTCCAGGAATTCCTTGGGGAGAAGTGTCCTAATACAAATTGCCACTTCATTAATACATACATAAGACATGAAAAATGTCCCTTTGGTCTTAAAGAAGGCTGGCTTTTAGTTCATGAGAGCTGCCATTGCCTGCACTATCTAGTGATCACTGCCAGAATACATACAAAAATGCATGCCAGTTAACCTATTAATTCTATTGCTGGTGTATTATTCAGAGTTCTCTAGAGGGACAGAACTAATGGAATATATATTTATATATATATGAGTTATATATATATCAATATATATATATATATATATATATATATATATATATATATAAGAGTTTATTAAGTATTAACTAATAAAATCACAATAGGCCATCTGCAGGCTGAGGAGCAAGGAGAGCCAGTCCAAGCTCCAAAACAAGAACTTAGAGTCCGATGTTTGAGGGCAGGAAGCATCCATCATGGGAGAAAGATGTAAGCTGGGAGGTTAGGCTGGTTTCTCTTTTCAAATTTTTCTGCCAGCTTATATTCTAGCCATGCTGGTAGCTGATGGTATCCACCCAGATTAAGGGTGGGTCTGCCTTTTCCAGCCCACTGACTCAAATGTTAATCTCCTTTGGCAATACCCTTACAGACACACCCAGGATGAATACGTTGTATCCTTCAATCCAATCAGGTGGATACTCAGTATTAACCATCATGGCTGGTTTTGGTGACTTTGGAGTATGTCATGTTCTTGTCCTGTATATGTCCTAGTAGATGCTGTAGATTTTTTAAGTGATCCCACCCTGATCATACATTCTATCTTTCCAACTTTCTCCACTGTTCAGAAATATTATCAAAAGATTTGATATATAAGATTAGTTATGCATATTCTATTTCTTCCCTTATTATCAACAGTGACCTTATTCTCTTCTCTAGGCACATTCTATCTCTGGAATGTCAGGTGTTTTATAATATTTCTCTTTTCAAAAAGGTGATATGGGGCTGTTTTTTCCTGCAACCTGCTTGAGTGGTAAGCCTCAAAAGGCAACAAAAGTAGGATTATTCTCTGCCTAAGGCAAGATCATCCTCCAAGATATCCAGCTTTGGAACTTCCAATACATCTTCAGTGTTCTCCTTTCTCATTCCTGAAATCCTATTTGTGGCCAACCCCTGTTCACTTTTCTTCAATCATGGCCACCTCTCTTAACCTTAACTCCTGGTTGTAGGCTTGGTTCCCTGGGAAACAAGTTCTACTTTGAGATTCTCATTATGGAAGTTGATTGAGAAGTATTCTTAAAACAGCATCCATGGAGTGGGAGAAAAAAATGGGGAAAGAAAGCAGTTACGCCATGATACACTTGTAATAGAGGCCCTAGGTGACCCTATAAGGGAAGTCTGGTGTTAGAATGGTCCAAGAGAAAAATCCTGAGGTAAGAAAAGGAGCCTTTCTACCCTAGTCTCAACCAGTCATTGAATGTAAACTGACATAGAGAGGGATACAATATTTGACAAAACAGTTCCCTTCAGCAGGGGGCAATTTCCAGAAAGAGACCTATCTCTGAGCAAGAGTTATCACTCCTGGAATCTCTTTATAGAAATGAGTGTCTTGGTCCTGAAGGGAACTCTGGGAGGTCCACCAAAATATACATTACATTTGAAAATTTTTAAATTATTCCTGATAGAAAAATATTCTACAATGAACTAAATAAGTCTTACCCCCCCCAAAAAAAAAAATGGCCCCAGTTTAACTCTTTGAATTACATTGTTTCTCTACCACCTCCGCAAATACCAGATATGACATTTTGAAAAAAGGAAAAACAAAGCAAGTAAAATGACAAAGTAGACTTTTTACCCTTAAGGCTCTGTAGCTGAGAAGCAGATATATATTTTCTAGGAGCATTTCACTGGTCAAATGTCACCAAAACAATTTCCGAGCCAACCTGCCCTCATTAGTTCTCTGAGCTCTTGATTACAAATTTATAAGAGGACTGCCCTAGATAGTCAGAGAGCCCCTTCAAGATGGCCATCCTCTTAGCCCTCAGCGTTTCCCACTGGGAACATTAGAAGCTTTCCCATCAACCAAAATAAACAACTCCTTTCATGAATAGACCCAATAAAGATCCTATAAATCATAGCTGTCAAAAATGTTGCTAGCATTGCAGAAGACAGAAATCAATCTAAAATTCATTAGTTTGCCTGACAAGAGCCTAATCTCATTGTTTAATACCAACCATGGCACCTCAGGTAGAATAAGAAGCTGCAAGAGATCATCCTGGCTTCCTGTGACAGAAATGTTCAATGTTTATGGCTTAATCTGGCCTTTCGACCATTTCTATTCTGTAGGCGGAAACCTTTGCCCCCTGCTTAGGGTCAAGTTGCCTGTGATATGAGGCAGGAATCACTCTGATGTTGTCACCATATTTCACAGCCATTAGTGTTATGGTTTGGTGGGTTGCAGTATTTCAGGTAAAAAGGACACAGACATTGCAGCCTAAGTAAAGTGCTCTGTATATACAGTGAGTCAAAGGCTCACACGTAGATGCACAAACACTTCTGCAAGCCAGGGGTTAGCAAGAATATTCCCTCTCTCTCTTTCTCTTCACAGAACCCCTGTTGTGATAGCACTTTTTTGACTGCATCTCTCCTTTGAGGCTTCCCTAGTTTATTTTAATCAGATCTTAACTGTGTATAAATGATATTCAGGATTAGCATGGGACAGAGGATTCTAGAGATAGATGGGCAGTGCTATCACATAGGTCACAGCCTCTTGAACACAGAAAATGATTCAGGCCATACAGGAGCTCCACCAACCTACAAACATTACTCTGGCCAGGCTAGTCTCCTAATGTTCTCCCAACTCATGTACACATTCAACGTCTCTTCTCTTTCCTTATGCCGCTGGAATGACTTGGATTCTTTACTGACTGTCCAATGTCTTTCAGGGCATAAACTCCTCAGGAAACTTTACTACTATTCATATTAATGTATTCCATCAATGTCCTTCCAGGTTCTTCTTGTCTGTGCACCTCAGATCACTTAATCCTGCCTTGTATTGTGACTATCTTTTTACAAGCAAAGGCCTGAATTCCTAAAAACCTTGTTAAAAACCAAACTTGCTGAATTTACTATTCATCTCGACCAAGGGTGGTGGAAATTTACCAAATGAAGTATTACTACTATAGGCAGTAGGTTAATAGAGTTTACATTTCACTCTGCCAGGTTTTTTTAATGATTAGTTTTTGACAAACATTTTAATAAAATATGATTATTTCATATTCCATAAAATATAGTAGTATCTACATCAGTATGCTAAAAATCTTAAGAGAGTAGAATTGTGGTCCATACCCAAAAGTGTCCTTTTCCTTCACTTAATAAATACAATACATTGAACTCTACAAACTTTTATTGTTTGCTACCAATTTTGATTAAAAAGTTGAAACTGTCAAATTCTATTAAGATTTCACATCAAGTCTTTAAACTGGATAAAGAAGAAACATAATGAAAAGTCATTATGGCTTATTTCTATAAAATAAGGATGCAAGTTCATTTTAGGCTAACTCTCCACATGGTATTTGACTATTTTGATCTCACATTCGAGTACTAACCAGGCCTGATTCTGCTTAGCTTCCAAGATCAGATGAGATCAAGTACATTGAAGGTGGTATGGCCATAATCTGACATAGGGAACTATTATGTAAATAAGTCTATTTTCTTTATCAAACTAGGTGGTCAGTAGGCTTTGAGAGTATGATATCCAGAAGCTTTATTTTTTTGTGGGATGCTTGTTTGTGTGTGCCCATGTATCTATGTGGCAGAGGTTAGAATGGTATGTGAGTTTATGAGGGATGCCAAGGTGTGGCCTGGGATCCATGGAAACCTGAGTAAGCAAGAAATTCCAGGAAGCTTCCACTTCTCAAAAATATCAGCCCTGTATCCTCCACCAATAGAAACATCATTTTGCCTACTGGATCCTCTTTTTAAAAAACTATTTATTTTTTATTTCCATAGTGTTTGGAGTGCAGGTGGTTTTTTGTTACCTGGATAAGTTATTTAGTAGTGATTTCTGGGATTTTGGTGTACCCGTCACTCAAGCAGTATACATTGTATCCAGTATGCAGTCTTTTACCCCTCATCCCTTCCCACCCTTTCCCCCAAGTCCCTGAAGTATATTACATTATTCTTGTGTCTTTGTAGCCTCATAGCTTAGCTCCCAATAACAACTGAGAACACATAATATTTTGTTTTTCATTTCTGAGTTACACTTCACTTAGATTAATGGCCTCCAGCTCCAAGATCCATACAAGTCACTGCAAAAGACATTATTTCATTCCTTCTTATGGCTGTGTAGCCTAATGGGTGCTCTTTTTGAGAAAAAACAATCCTAAAATATTAAACACAATTTACTAATTGTAAGGACTACAGGCACTATTCTTTCACACTGGTACCTGGATTTTTAGTTTAATAACCAGGAATTAGAATATTGGGGTTCCATCTTTAGAATTTTACCCACAATTAAGGGAAGTGGAACTTGGAGTCATCTGGTTCTTGGACAGACCTGGGGGGACGGTCTTTAGGCAGATATCTATGGGTGTGACAAAAGGTAAAATTGGAAGAGAGAGAGAAACTGAACTCAGAAAAAAAAAAAATTCAACATAGCCAGCTTTGTGTTTTTCTAGAAAACTATTAAGGTGCAATAATTATTTTCTCTCTACTAAATTATTTTACAAAGATTTTGAAATTCCTTTTAGAAATCCTTGATTGTATCCTTTCCCAATATCTTTGAAAAGCAAAAAAATCTTAGCGATGAAAAGAAACTGAGAGTCCATTATATCAAGCCCTTACAACCCCTCCCAGATGAAATCCCATTTAAAATTCAAAATCTGAGAGCTTATGGTTAGAGGGAAGCACACAGCCCTCCTCCTTCCACACACTGTGATTGGTGGTGGAGACAGATCCAGCAAATGACAGCCTGCCAGATGGTCTTCCAGCCTGTATCTGAACACTTCATCGAAGGCGAACTTCCTACTTCATCAAGCAGCAGTCCCACTGTTGGACAGCTCTAACTGTCAGGAAATTCTTCAGTAACTTCCAGCCTTTAGTTTCCAAAACCATACATCTGACTCTTACTAACATAATAATTCTTCAAAGGTTGGATGATGGCTATCAGGTCTCCCTTCATCTGTCTTACATTTTTTATGCTAAACAGCTAAAATTCCAACTTTCCTCTAGATGATACTTTTTTCCTGCATGCCTCTCCATAAATGGCTACTAAAATATTTCCTTTTCTGTCACACCTCAACTAGTATTAAAGGGATAACATCAGATCAGATGTTATCTACAGTACAGGTATTCACTAAGACATAAGTCATCATCCAATGATATTTGTGTCTTTTTGTCTGACAAAACTCCCTAATGTCCTTTTCTGAAAAACATCATTGCTTAGCTATTTTTTTACATATTAATCACCAATCATCCAAAGAGAATGTAAACATACACAGGCTAATTTTAAAAGTGAACACAAATGATGAGGCTACTTCAAATGGATTTTCCTTTTTTCCCCCTTAAATCACTTTTACTGGAGATGAAATTTCCAATTGGTGACATGAATTAATTCTTGAATTTTTAGTTGCAAAACAAAAAATGGGGAAATAGAAATATTAATGTCATTCACTGGTGAACTGTTTTCTTCCTCTTCAAAGTATTTTCAAACATTGGCTAATTCATGATTTTACTTAATTGGTTATTTCTGCCTAAAGAAAATAATTAAAAGAGGTACACTTTAAGTAGATCAGAGGCTTCCCAGAGAAGAAAACTGCACCTTTTCTTTACTATTCTGCTGATGCTTCATTTATGAGTTTTCGTTAGGACTGTTTTGTTTTTAAGTGGATGAGACATGAATACTTCTCTTTCTACTCATTCCAGAATGACTTCTAAATAATTTTATCACTGCAAGATGCAAGAAAAAAAAACCCCTTAAAAAATGTCATGTCTGCTTTCTTCCCACTCATCCTCATCTCCCTAAATCTATGCTTTCTTCTACCTCCATGAGAAACACTTTCCTGTCTCCTATTTTCCACACAAATCCTGATCTCTCTTCCATACCCAGGGACAGCTCAAGTCCCTTTTCCTAAAGAACACCTTCCCTAAATTCCAGTCCAAGCCACTTCATTTGTCCATTAAATTGTCTCTGGAAATAATTTGGTGAGTCCTTTTCCGTGGTGAAAATGGCAGATGAAACTAAGGCACCTCTGAAGTTTCAGTGGATGAATTTTACCAGCTGATGGTTGGGGAAAATATTTGGACCTATTTTGTTTTTGAGGAGAAAAGGTATAACTTTAGAATCAGAGGGATTTGGGTTCTAGTTCCTAATTTAAGTCTAACTTTCCTCACAGAAATAATATTAATACATGAGGTCAATGAAAGCGTAAAAGGAGATGTCTATAACAACGCTGCCACATCTGCTAGCACTTAGATCTCAGCAAGATGATAAATATTCTTTATCATCATTATTAATTATAAAAACATGAGCTTGTGCAATCTTGAACTACCTTTTATTCTTTCTTACATGGTTGTTTCTCCAAACATACAACTAAGAGTCTAGAATATCTCACGGTTTTCAGAAGACATTTTGTGTTCCAGTTCTAGAAGAGCTGCCTATCTTGCTATAGAAGGCTTGCATATGGAGCAGACGAAGTAGCATTGTTAAATCCATTCAAGCCATCTTTGTGTGACCTTCAAAGCTCAGAGGACAGTGGCTTGAGCACTGTGAGGGTCAATGAGGAAGGACTGCTCCAGTATCCAAAGGCTGGGTGATATGGAGGTACAGACAGCTTTCTGGTGTTGGAATACATCTGCTTGACCAGGTGTCCTGCATCTCAGTGAAAATCACCTGCATTCATCTGTCTCTAGACCTTTGTGTCAAGAAGGGCTAGACCTTGTAGGATAAAGCTTCCACATGGTGGCTAAACAGTCTCTCAAGCTGTTTGGCTAGGGGAAATGCAGAAATAAGAGGCTAAGACCCTCCTTTTCACTTCCCTCCCTTTACCCCTTACAAGGTGAGAATAAGAAAGAAGTTAAGTGGCCCAGCAGTATAGAGGAGCTGGCAGAACAGCAGACCCATGTCTCTAGAAAGCACCCCCAGCACTCAAATACAGGACAAAGAAATTAAAGCCACAGAATTGTGTAGAGTGATAGAAGTAACTGTGCTTCTACGGTTCCTAAGCATCTATGGCTGGATTGATCTCACACCAATGAGACAGTGTTCAATGCTATCCTCTTCAGGCACAGAGCTGAGTGAAGAATGGATGCCCTATATGGTGACTTTATAAAGACACACAGGATAATAATATATATCATTCAAAAAGACACATAGGAAAATTGCTCTATAACTAAAGGTGATCAACATAAGAAGCACAAATTTTAAAAAGCAGTAAGATATGTTTCATCAATTTTATGGGCAATGATAAAAATTTTGATAATAAAGTATTATTGTATGAATCGGTGGGCTTTGAAAATAACAAATTTAAAATTCATGTAGTCAGTAGCAAACAGGATAGACAAAATTACTGCTTCCACAAAGCTTCCTATCCAGTTGGGGCAGGAATAAAGGGTGTGGTATGGAAACTAACCATATATGTATATATATATATATATATATATATATATTTATATTTATATATATTTGTGATAGAGTCTCGTTTTGTTGCCCAGGCTGGGTATAATAGCACAATTTCAGCTCACCATAACCTCTGCCTCCTGGGTTCAAGCGATTCTCCTGCGTCAGCCTCCCGAGTATCTGGAACTACAGGTGCATGCCACCATGACTGGCTAATTTTTGTATTTTTAGTAGAGATGGGGTTTCACTATGTTGGCCAGGCTGGTCTTGAACTCCTGACCTTGTGATCCACCCATCTTGGCCTTCCAAAGTGCTGGGATTACAGAAGTGAGCCATTGTACCTGGCCAACACATTTATTTTAAATCAAGTACTTTTAAACGAGGAATTTAGCTTCTGAAAAAATATTTTCTCCTGTCTTCTGTTGAGAAAGGTGTTCCTTAGGACACCCAGAAAGAGTAGAGTGGGAATGAACTTTGTTGTAGCCAGGGCCAGTCAAAAAGATTACTAAATATTACTTAGTTGAGTTGTGGAGCCTACTAAAAGCAGACTGATAGGCCCTTTCTTACAATGTATACTCCTCTCCCACCCAGGTACTTTGTAGTTTAACCAGATAACTCCTTAAGGACAGGGGACAGAACTTTTTCATTTATGGCCCTCACAGTGGCCAGTCCAGGCACAGGTACCACGTAGGCATGCAGTAAGTACTCGATAATTGCTTATAGACTTAAAAAAAAAAAAAAAAAAAAAAAAAAAAAAAAACCTGTAAAATTCTATTCCAATAATACATGTTCCTACATTGCTTATATTTTTCTCTTCTCCCAGTCAATTGATTATATTTTGTTTTTGTATCTTTCAGTCCACTTACATTAGAATAATTTTATGTACTTTATTCACAAGTACTTTTCCAGGGAAAAAAAAACTTTTATTTGCTGGTGGCGGAACCAATGCTATAGTCACAGGCAGAATTCAAGCCTAACTGTGCACTCAACACTGCCACGGTGTCAGGATCCTGGTCTGTGTCACTCACCCCAGGACAGCCCTTCTGCAATACTAGTGAGTTCTGTTCACCTCTAGGTGTTTACATACCTTGGATTTGTTTCATCATGTCACGCCTTCTTACCTTTCAAAACATAACTCTCGCTGGGCATAGTGGCATGTTATCTGTAATGCCAGTTATTAAGAGGCTAAGGAGGGAGGATTGCTTGAGCCCAGAAGTTCAGGGCTACAGTGAGCTATGATCATGCTGCTGCACTTTGGGCAGCAGAGTCAGACCTCGTTTCTAAATAAACCAGTAAATTTGTAAATAAATCATAAATAAATAAATGTAACTCTGCTGTGAGCTCCTCCAAAAAGCCTCCTCCCTCCCTTTCAGGCAGAACTGACTTGCCTCTTCTCTTTAGCGCTATGTACTTGGTACCTTATATTCCAGTTCTCTGTGTACGTGTCTGATCCATACATTCTTCACAGACACCTTCTTCTATTTATTTTTTAATCCCCCACACCCAGCAAATATTGAGCAATCAACTGTTGAACAAAACTGAGTTGAACTATACTGAAGGGAAGCTACTTAGTGTTTACCTGTCATATTTTAATATTGTACTAGGCTTGCTTATCTCCAGAATAAACAAAAGGTTGTGAGCAGGGCAGACAGCATAGATGGGAGTTTTTGGAAAACTGCAAATCTCAGTAAAAGTAGGATAATTCCAGATCATCTGTCTTTCTCTTTCTCCTCTATCTCCCTTTTCTCTTTCCCTCTTCCCTCACAGAAATTACTGTCTGCAAAGGAAACAAAAGTCAAAATGTTCCAAATGTTCTTTGGCCAATGAACATTTGGAAATATTAAAGTTTCAAAAATACAAGGAAAAAAAAAAACAGTAAAACACGCAAGCAAGCAAACAAACAGGCAAACAAAAAACGCCTATCTCTAATGTCTTAACATTTATTGGTAATTTTTGAGATAAGCGATTCCATTTCTTCATGGACATAATTATTCATTGTTCCAAACACTTTTGCATGCACATGATTTTGTCATCATTCTTATGAGTAACAAATAAGCTTGTGAGGTGGTTTGACTTTTTTGCATTTAACAAATTCCCTTGTTGTCTTTTCAACTGAAGTACAGCTGTTATGCTAACACTGAAAAATATTAAACATTAATAAAGTACTTGCCAGAAAAAAAATGCTATTTCCATTATTTTCCTCATCTTGAGTTTATTTATAATATTATTTCTCTGGAAACATCTTTCTATCTCCCTCAAGTGTGTGACATAATAGCAGCCAGAATGCTGCATATTTTTTAGCAAGTCTTGGCTCTGCCCTGTGATCTGATAGCAGGAGTGGAGATTCTTACTGCAAGTTACCTGGGAATATTACCTTATGGAGGCAGATTTAATAGCACATCTTCCACTTTGCACAGTGCTTCCCAAAACTCCCATGACTCTAACTTGACTACATTACAGATTCAATCTGAGTGGTTCCCTATCATTTTCACTTACAATGCAATATCCTGTGGCTTTATTTTGTAATGTGTCTTTGAGAGCAAAATTCAGCATTTTAAGTGCTCTAAAAGTTAAGCAATACTGTTAGAAAACTAAACAGAAGCAAAGAGAGGAAAATCTGAGTACATAAGAGCAGGGAAAATGTGATAATTCCAAATCAAATTTTAAAAGACATACATGTTTTCAGACAAGGCGTGCCTCTTAAACTCAGACAAAGTTGTAAATAGAAAAATGTTGACTTCTTTGCTCCTCTTCCATCGCTTTTGCTTTATTGCAGATTCCACACCCACTCCAACCCCACCCCAGGATGCCCAAATTTCTTTTGTTGAAAAGATTTCTTTTTTTTTTTTTTTTTTTACCTTTGGCATAAACTGATAAGGCTGTTGACATTGAGGTAAAACAACTGCATTCTATACCATTTGCAGGGTATTCAAATTTACAAGAGAGGTAGGAGAGGCACTGGATTTCCAGGAAATGAATTATTAATATTGAAGTCCAAGTAGTAGTGTGAAGAGGGACTCTGAACCAGGAAGTTTTCCAATATTCTTAAATCACATCACAAAGGCAATTCATTTTTTTTTAAATCTGAGATTGCATAATCCTCATTCTTATTTTTTACAACAGGACACTGAGGTTCTGAGATTTTATTTCCCCAAAATTGTATGACTTGACCTAAACTGCCACATTCTTTGATCCTTGATATTATATTACTTCTCTATTTGTACTACTAAAATGTCTCTGCACAGTTTCCTGCCTTGGTCAGTCCAAAACAGGGCATTTTCCTTGCTCATTGATCCTCACACACAGTGGGCTGCCTAGATGGGCTTTTCTATTGTGGCTAGAGACAGAATCGCAGGTTGACCCAAGTCTATATTGACAGACATCTAAGGCATACCCAGAAAGCCAGTTTTACATTTACTCTTTTCTTCAAGGTAGTTTCGGGGAGAATGGCTCTATGAGGCAAGTCAATTTCATCATGTGATTTTTTTTTTTCTTACTTTAAAAGGAGTCACACGTCCTCCCTAAGGCATGTGAAAAATTATCCAATAAAATGTTTAATGATGCTATCACTGACTCTAAGCAAAGATACTGTTGTACCTATTGAAAACTTTCTGTAAGCCCTCTGCTAAAGCCCTCAGCAGGTGAGAGGCAGATAACTGAGCTGGAATCTTCTACCTCTGTCCCCAGTCATTTTCACTGACTCATTTTCTCAATGGTTTAACTCAAAAAGAAAAACATCTGAATGAGCAACACTAATGTTCCTAAAATCAAAAAACTTCCTTGTTAAGATTCACCCATTGGACAAACTAAAAGCACTAAGAAAAATTCATCCTGTTTAACCCAGTAGAAGGGATGCTATCAATAAATGTGAGATGATATCCTAGCCATTGCCAGAGATCAGAGCTAATCAGATCAAGCTGTGAAGTGGAAAACAGCCATCACATAGAAACTCTTCTTTTTCCAGTCAAGAGGAGCTTGACAATTCAAAACAACAGTCTGAATTCCCTCTAGCTGTCTGGGTAGAGGCTCATTTAGAAGCCAAAACATGAGGCAAAATTCAAAGGAGAAACACAAAGGCTGAAAATTGAAAACTGACCTCCATATTCCAGGCCAAGAACTGGGGAAAAGTCCAGGTTAAGAATTGATGGTGAAGCCAGTAGCAAAGTAGGACTTGCCTCTTGTGATGTCAGAGTCAAACATTTACTCCCTTATTTACCAGACCAATCCATCTTTTAGGGCTAAGACATTCTAAAAAGGAAGTTTTTCCTCTTCCACCATTCCAGTAAAGCCCAAAAGCCACTTAAACATTATTTTATAGATTTGTATAGAAAGGAAACTCCTCACTTGTCTCCATTAAAATGTACATTCTGAGATAGTTTTGAATTTGCTTCTCTTTAATGAGCCCATCTGTGCTCTGAACAATATAGGAGAAATTAAGACATAGTCTCCACCCTTGAGGAACTTACAATTTAGATGGTAATCAAAGATTAGTAAATTCACAATAAAGTTAATCAGATCATTCTTCACAGGTTGCCTGAGGAAATCTCTGTCACCCTTATTGGTATCCTAGGCCTTTCTTACCCGTGTCTACCTGGTCTGCCTAATCTCATCTTTCTCACATTTCAAAATCCACATTTTTCAAAATACAGTCAAGTTAGACAACACATATGTCCTAAGAAATATTATATAAAACTTTGAAATACAGGGAAAAAAAATCAAGCCCTTACAATCTTATACTGGAGCACCATCTGATAGGTCTTCCCCAAGATTATTTAATTCTCTAAGATAATGTGTCTATTTTGATATGGAATATATTATTGTTACATTCCAGACATTCTTAAGTTACATGTTAATTTGTAGATTCCTGTCTGATAGAGGCACAAATGATTTCCGTCTAGTAGATAAGATAAATTCAAAATTAGAGTTGTGTTTTACTGATATGGTGTTTCCAACTTAGCAAACTTAAGCATGCCTTTCCTTTCTAAATATATAAATATGTATTTCACAAATGCCTAATGAACCAGCCTTACTATCCTGATGGTTTTCTCATAATTGAGTTAAATAAATATTTGTCATGGATTTAATCTTTATTTGTCTGAGTTAAGTTTTAACCTTCATTAAATGTAAAATGATGTATGAACTACCATTGTTATGTGCACTGGTATATTGTTTATAAAAGCAAATACTAAGAAACAAATCAGTCATCTATCATTAGGGAATCAGTAAATAAATAACGATATACATGTAATGGATAACTTTGCAGTAATATAAAATTATGATATTTATTTCTAGTTATTACCATTAAAAAATTGATGATGTTGAATAAAAAGCAGATTTCAGAACAAACAGAATACTGGTATGATTCTTTTTTTAGTAAAGTTGTATGAATGTATCTCTGTGTGTGTGTATATATATATATATATATATATGGAAAGGTATCTAGAAGAGTATTCACCAAGATATTTGCAATGATCATCCCTGAGAAGTTGGATTTTACATGACGTTTATATCCTTCTTGTTTGTATGTCTTCTTTGCACATTTTTTCTTCAAAAAAAACTATTACATTTTGAAATTCTTTTTTTGTTGTTGTTGCTGTTTTCCTGAGATAGGGTCTCACTCTTGCCCAGGCTGAGTGCAATGGCACAATCAATCACAGTTCACTGCAGCCCTGACCTCCCAGGCTCGTCATCCTTTCACATCACTCTCCCTAGTAGCTGTGACTATAGGCATGTATCACCATACTAGGATAGTTTTCTATTTTTTGCAGATACAAGGTCTCACTATGTTGCCAAGGCTTGCCTCGAATGTCCAGATGCAAATGATCCTCCTGCCTCAGCCTCCCAAAGTGCTGGGATTGCAGGTGTGAGCCACTGCACCCAGCCTTGAAATTCTTAAAACAGTCAATCCAGCCTGGGTAACAAGAGTGAAACTCCGTCTCAAAATTAAATTAAATTAAAAAAAAAAAAAAAAAACAGTCAACCCGAGAGTCTTTTTTTTTTTAGTCTGGAAAGACATACCTCATTGACTATCTAGTTATACCTTGATGCTGGTAGGATCCCTACAGCTTGAGAAGAAGACTGACTAAACTGACTCCAGCTTCCACAGTGTGGTTTGCCAGTTAAATTTGTAGCTGCTCCTCAGCAGGTAAGAGCCCAAGCAGTAATTGATGACTGAGCTCTACCTTCTCATGGGTACTGTGGTTGGGAACACTTTCATTCTCTCATCAGATATTTATTACACATCAACCACAAGACAGGCATTTGACTGGGCTTTGGGAATTTTAGTGAGCAGGATGAGGTTGGTTCTTTTCAATACTGTGTTAGCCCATTCTCACACTGCCATAAAGAAATACCTGAAACTGGGTAATTTATAAAGAAAAGAGCCTTAATTGGCTCACAGTTCTGCAGGCTGTACAGATTCTGGGGAGGCCTAAAGAAACTTAAAATCATGGCAGAAGGCAAAGCGGAAGCAGATAATATCTTACAAGGCCAAAGCAGGAGGAATAGAGAGATAATGGAGGTGCTACATACTTTTAAACAACTAGATCTCAAAAGCATTCACTCACTATCACAAGAGCAGCACCGAGGGGGAAATATGCCCCATGATCCAATCAACTCCCACACAGCCCCACCTCTAACACTGAGGATTACAATTTGACATGAGAGTTGCATGAGGACACAGATCCAAACCATAACAATCACTGATCTTAAAGTCTCGATGTAAGTCCTTAGAATGACGGTTTCCTCGGTAATTACAAGGGCTCCACAGGATCAGAGAACAGGCTGCTTTCTCCTGATGAGTTTTGCCCCTGGAGGACAATCAACCCAGCCATATTCTAATCCCCATGAACATCTCATGACCCAGATTTTTTCCTCCCTTTTTCTGGTTGTATTACTGAGTTCTAATATTACCTCTCACCTGAGATACTTTATTAAGTGTCTGTAGGGCACAGACAGACAAATCTATAATATACATTCTCCTCCCACTCCCTCCCCTTAGGATAGTCATGATGCACTAATTTCTTCTGTGCTGAGAGTTTCCTGAAGGAACTCATTGTCTGTATCAGTAGGACAAACCCTTTCAGTTGTTTTTAAAGACACATTTGTAATGAAACAGCTTCATGTTCCCTCCCAGAGCCATTTTTGATCAACATGCTTTTCAAGAAAGTGGTAATGAGGAACAGACTGAATGGACTTTGTGGTCAAGCAAGACAATAAAGTTAACTAAACTGCTTAGGGGTCAAGTAAAACTTATAACTCAGGTTTCGTTAATATTGTGCAATGACCTATGAATTTATGTTAATAATTCATTGAGCCACAAAACCTGTGGAGGATAAAGTGATGCTGATCATCTATCCCCTCACATGAACATGCAAACCCTTCTTGACAGTGTAAATCAGAATCATTAAGGCAGAAACCTACAAGCGATCCTCGACATCTTCCTTTTTCCCCAAGACTCTCTTACCAAGCTCTCTTGATTTTCTTTCTGGACATCCCTTTTTTCCCTCTCCATCTCCAAGACTACCAAACTGGTCCAAGGCACCCTTTTCTTATCACTCACCTGGACCACAAAAATAAACTACTAATTCTAAGAAAAATCTTCTTAGATCCTTATTTGTTCTCCTAAATGAACATAAAATTATCTCCATCCACATAAAACCATGTAAGGCCTTTCTGAAGCTCTTAGGCAAAGGTCACAGTCTTTACCATGTCCTTCAAGGTTCTGCAATCATCTGCCCCAAATCGCTGCCAATTCCAATTCATATATGTCCCTACACCAACCCCAGTCCTGTGACATTAAGGTTTTTTGTTCTTGACCTCAAAGAATCACTTTCTGGCCCTCCCATGGTTTTGGATCAAGTAGTAATTATATGTAGTTCTTCCTTATTGGCTTCCTGATAGTGTTTTTATTCACTAAATTTGATGCCTGGCATCTAGGCGATGTTCACTGCTTAATCAAGCAATGAATAGAAGAATAAGTGGGTATGCCTATTGAGTTTCAAAATAGCAGACTTAAAGATTTTAATGAACTTATATTATTATAGTCTCTTCCTTTGTATCATAAAATCCATTAAAAATTTCTGAATAAAAATCTCTTTGAAAACTTGAATTTTTGTTCTGTTTTATATGTACATTCTTTTCAGTGTGACTATATATTAGGAAGACCTATTTCACAAATCAAGATGATACTTAGACTCACTACTCAGAGTGAAAACACTTTTATGGCAGAGACAGTTCTGCTGTATTCTAAATGTTTTAAATTTTTTTAAATGTGCCAATTTATCTAAAAGATAGTATAAAATATCTACCAATTTAATTACCAAGTGGTTAAGTTCAATAAAAACCTTTATATCCACAGAGGAGGGAAGGCAAAGTGGCTGACTAGACATAACCAGTTGAAACAGCTGCCACAGAGGGACCAAGACCACTGGCTACTCCTAATAGATCTTCAGAGGGAAGGTATCAACAGTGATACCTGTGAACAGAGGGAAGACACAGAAGCTGAGCAGAAGTGGGAAAAAGCTGGGAATCCTACACGGGTCTATTGTATACCTGGACTTGTTCCTGGCCCCCAACAGCTTTGGAGAAATGATTCAGTTGAACTGGCAAGGAGGAACCCACTCTCACCACAGGCCTCTGGAACCAGAGACACTCAAGTTGTCAGAAAGAGCTTTAAAGAAGTTATAGGAGAAGCAAGTCACCTGATGTGGAACCCAGAGGGTTTGGTGCAGGAGTATGTGTAGAGAACACGATCAGGGACAGCAGTCCCTCCAGAATTGACTTGTTCCCATAGGAGACTTTAGCCCTAGGGAAATATCAGGCCTGAACTCTGCAGGGTGGTCTTGCCCATCAGACAGGCTGGTCTGACCTGAGTGCTTCTTGGTCATCTGGCCTCTCCTGAGGATCCAGCCTGACCACATCTGCTAGCATGGCAGCCTTGGGTGCCCTGAGGGTGTATATCATAGTATCTGCACTTGCAGACTGTGCCTAATGGGTGAAAAGCACCAGTGGGGCAGCCCCTATGGCCATGCACCAACCTGCATGCTCCCTCCCAATACCTCAGCTTCCCCCTCACCCCACCCTGCATTCACAGCAGCTCCCCAGATTGCTTTGCTTGTACAAGTCTGTACAGGCAGATTTTGCTTTCTTTGCCACACCAGTGTGCAACTGCAGGTGCACACCCCTCTGCCATTGCTGCAGTGAAAGTGCAGCCTACCTCCACCCCTCCCCAAATGTCACTGCAGATGGAGACTTGGTGGGCACAGAGCCAGCCAGCCCTGCCCTGGCCAGTGCCCCACTCTTGCACTAACACTGCCACAGGAGTAAAACTAGGTACAGAGAATAGTGAATCCTCTTCTGCACTGAGCAACCACTCATGCTTGCAAGACACAGAGAAGGCACAGAGACCTGTACCAGGCAGCATCCCCCAAGCCAACAGCACGACCATGCACACAGTTGCCACAGTCCCCCACTCTGAAAAGATGCATTGCCTCTGCCACTGTAACACCTGCAGGGAGGCAGGCGCCCCAGCATGTACGAGCACCCTGCTTCAGCTGACAAGTATGCAACCCCCTGCACTGCTGTTACCATGGCTGCTGGCACATGTGAATGAGCATGAATCCTGTAATCACCACATTACAATACACTTTGGTTGACACCTCCCATCAGAGTGCAGTAACCAGAGGTTTGGGACCACATTGGTCCCCCCAGCACAGTGAATTTCTAATGTTGAGGAGCAAGAGAACAAAGCTGGAGCCCAACACAACCCCCTCAGAGCTAGAGCACACAGTCCAAGTGTTGGGAATGCAGTACTGACCCCTTAAATGCTTCAAGAAATGAAGCCACTCAGCTAAATCCACCTCATATCACAATCAAACCCTCAAGGTCAAAGAAAAAAAGAAAAAAAAAATCCAAAGGATAGTAACTTCTAAGACTGAAGGAACATAGGACCACAAAGATGAGAAAGAACCAGTGCAAGAACCCTGACAACTCAAAAAGCCAGAATGCCTTCTTTACTCCAAATGACCACATCACCTCTCCAGCAAGGGCTCTGAACTGGACCAAGATGGCTGAAATGACAGACACAGAATTCAGAATATGGATAAGAATGAAGATCATTGAGCTACAGGAGTACATTGAAATCCAATCTAAGGAATCTAAGAATCATGATAAAACAATTCAGGAGCTGAGGGACAAAATAACCAGTACTGTATAGAAAAGAATGTAACTGACATGACAGAGCTGAAAGACACACTACAAGAATTTAATAATGCCATCACAAGTATTAATAACAGAGTAGACCACATGAAGGAAATAATCTCAGAACTTGAAGACTGGATTTCTGAAATAAGACAGGATATAAAATCAACGTGCAAAAAATCACAAACATTCCTTTACACCAACAACAGTCAAGCCAAAAGCCAAATCAGAAACACAGTTTCATTCACAATTGCCATAAAAAGAATAAAATACCTAGGAATACAGCTAACCGAAGAGGTAAAAGATCTCTACAAGGAGAACGATAAAACACTGCTCAAAGAAATCAGAGATGATACAAAGGAATGGAAAAAAATTCCATGCTCATGGTTAAGAAGAATCAACATCACTAAAATGGCCATACTGCCAAAAGCAATTTATAGACTCAATGTTGTTTCTTTTAAACTACCAATGACATTTCTCACAGAACTAGAAAACGCTATTTTAAAATTCATATGAAACCAAAAAAGAGCCTGAATAACCAATGTAAGCAAAAAGAAGAAAGCTGGAGGCATCACACTACCTGACTTCAAACTATACTGCAGGACTATAGTAATCGAAACAACATGGTACTGGTACAAAAACAGTCACATAGACCACGGAACAGTATAGAGAACAAAGAAATAATGCCACACACCTTCAACTACCTGATCTTTGACAAAGCTGACAAAACCAAGCAATGGGGAAAAGACGCCCAATTCAATAAACGGTGCTGGGATATCTGGCTGGCCATATGCAGAAGATTGAAACTGGACCCCTTCCTAATGCCATACACAAAAATTAACTCAAGACAGATGAAAGACTTAAATGTAAAACCCAAAACTATTTAAAACAAAAACCAACACCATTCTAGACATAGGAACAAGCAAAGGTTTTATGATGAAGACGCCAAAAGCAATTGCAACAAAAGCAAAAATTGACAAATGGGATCTAATTAAACTAAAGAACTTCTGCACAACAAAAGAAACTATCAACAGAGTGAACAGAGAACATACAGAATGAGAGAAAATATTCATATGCTATGCACCTGACAAATATCTAATATCTTGCATCTGAACTTGAACAAATTTATAAGAAAAAACAAAGGACATGAACGGACACTTTTCAAAAGAAGACATATATGTGACCAAAAAGCATATGAAGAAAAGCTCACATCAGTGATCATTAGAGAAATGCAAATCAAAACCACAATGAGATATCATTTCACACCAGTCAGAATGGCTATTACTAAAAAGTCAAAAATGACAGATGCTGGCGAGGTTGCAGAGAAAAAGGAACATTTATGCTTTGTTAGTAGAAGTGTAAATTAGTTCAACCATTGTGGAACATAGCATGGTGCTCCTCAAACACCTAAAAACAGAGCTACCATTTGACCCAGAAATCCCATTACTGGATCTGCAGCCAAAGGAATATAAACTGTTTTATCATAAAGATACATGCACATGTATGTTTATTGCAGCACTATTCCCAATAGCAAGCACATCATGGAATCAACCTAAATGCCCATCAATGGTAGACTGAATAAAGAAAATGTGATACATATATACCATGGAATACTCTGCAAACATAAAAAAGCAGCTGGGTGTGACAGTGCACACCTGTAATTCCAGAACTTTGGAAGGCCAAGGTGGGTGGATCACTTGAAGTCAGGAGTTCCAGACCAGTGTGGCCAATATGGTAAAAATCTGTGTCTACTAAAAATACAAAAATATAGCCAGGTGTGGTGGCATATGCCTGTAGTCCCAGCTACTTAGGAAGCTGGGAGAAGAGAATCACTTGAACCCAGAAGGCAGACATTGTGGTGAGCTGAGATTGTGCCACTGCACTCCAGCCTGGGCAACAGAGTAAGACTTTATCTTTAAAAAAAAGAAAAAGGAAAAAAGAAAAAAAAAAAAAGATGAGATTATGTCCTTTGCAAGGAACATGGATAGAGCTGAAGGCCATTACTCTTAGCAAACTAATGCAGGAACAGAAAACCAAATACTACATGCTCACTTGCAATTGGGAGCTAAATGATGAGAACACATGGACACATAGCGGGCAATAAGGGAACAACACATACTGGGGCCCATCAGAGGCTGGAGGGTGGGAATAGGGAGAAGATCAGAAAAAATAATTAATGGATACTAGGCTTAACACTTGGATGATAAAATAATCTGTGGAACAAACCTCCACAACACAAGTTTACTTATATAACAAAGCTGCATGTGTACCCCTGAACTTAAAATAAATGTTTAAAAAAAACCCACCTTTTTCCAGTCTCCAGAAATACACAGGTAACCAATCTGGTGAATCATGTTCCTCTGAATAAAAAAATTGAAGGAATGTTTGGCATTAAATAGAGACAGATCACAAAGATACTTCTCCAAATCAATGAATCATCCCTAATTTGGGCAACAGCAAATTATGAGATGTTACATTTTTAGTGCTTTGAATTAAGTCTTTTTGTTGGTGTACAACATCATCAAAATACCAAACAAAAGCATGGGAGAAACTGTGTGCATCTACATGAAGAAATTTCAAAAACTTACAATGCTTACTTGGTTTTAATTGTTAATAGTCAAACTATTTATCTACTGTAAATGATGGTTAAGTTCTCCTACAGTAATTAAATTCTATAATTTATCTGCATCTTAAACTATGAAAGGTAGCTGCATCTAATCTTTTTCTCACTTTTCCTTTCTCCCACACAAGATTTTTTTCTTTTTCTTACTTTTTTCAGTTCTTTCAGCCCCATTAATTGTTTCCTAATTAATTTTTTTATCCTGATTAGACATGCAAGGCAACCAAGATGAGGAGTCTGAAAGCCTCATTGTTTCAGATAGAATTAGAATTAGTGGAAGTGAATTAGAAAAGATGAGATTTATGAAAAAGGTGACAGCCTGTTTCAAATACCCCAGCAGTAAAATGGAAACACACTTAAGGATATGCCAACAGCTTCATGAGCTTCTGTTGGTAAAACTCAGCCTTTGTAACTGTAGCATGTAAGAACCTTTTAGATAAGGGGGGAAAATACTGTAATTTTGTTGACAAATTACTGAAAGTGTTTAACAAAGAAACAACCTGTTATTTTTGTGAAAATAGTGACTTGTTTCCTTTTCTTACCAGCAGCTTGTTTTCTTCAATTTTTAAAGAAATAACTATATTGTTATCCAAAAGTGGGACACTTACGCATGCAAATTGTAAACCAAAATGAATCATAAACCCCTGTAGTCAGGGAATGTAGAGATGCTAGCAATCACAATAATGTAGAAAGGGTTAAAGAAAGAACATGTAATCAGATATAGGGTAATCTCAGCACATAGGCATTTAACGTCTGCAATTTACCCACATATGTTTGGCAAACAAACCAAAAAAAGGGTGAGAAAAAGAACCAACAATTTAAATAGTGTGGGCGATCCAACCAGCTATTCTCTTCCATGAGCATATGCCTCAGAGTGCGCTTGAGGTGGGAGCTATCAATCTGCTGTTTCTCAGTCTGGCCCTACTTCCCTTAAGTAAAAACCTAATGAGAAAAGACACAGCTTTTACAATATACACTAAGCGTAAGCTGACCACTTCATCTAACACTCAACTAAAATAACTGTATGCTTCAAAGCTGGAGGAAAAAAATAACCAGCACTGGATTTATCAAGAAGGGGTATTCCTACTTCTGATATGGCAGCTTCTAGTCCTTTCAAAATGCACTGCTGCACAGAATTCAGGCGACTGAACTAAATTTGTCTTGTCAATTTTTTCATTCTATCAAGTTATTTTGCGGTTGCTGTCATCACAAACATTCCGCCAAACCAAAGAATGCTCATTCATTCACTTCGAGCCTGCATGGTGTAAGTTTATAGAAATGGAAGTTTCTGAAAGTTAAAACTGACCTCTTCATAGAATTGACTCTTCTATCTCAGGAATATGGAATATTCTTCCATTTATTCTTTTTAATGATGTTTTGGAATTTTCAGTATGAAAATAATGTATATCTTTTATTCAATTAATTCTTAATCAATGCTTTATGAAACTATGAAAAACTGTGTCATTAAAAAATTTTGTTTTCTATGTGTTGCCAGTAAATAGAAAGTCAAATGGTAAGCTTTCAATAATTTACAATTAAGTACACATGTTATTTGGCAATATCTAGTAGAGCTGAACATATGCATATCCTATCATCCAGTGATTCCACTTCCAGGTGCGTATGTTCACTATATTTATAAGAACGATTATAGCAGCATTATTCAAAATAGCCTCAAGCTAGAAACCATTTAAATGTTAACCAATAATAGAATGGATAAGCAAATTGAGGGAAGTACACTCTGGAAAACTACACAAAGAATGAAAATCATTATAACTACATGCAACAGGATGAATCTCATAAGAGTGAAAAAGGAAGCCAGATACAAAAGAGCACCTTCTGTATGATTGCACTTATATAAAAGATCAGAATGAGGAAGAACAAATCTATGCACGTGGAAGTCAGTATAGTACTTATAATTGGAGAAGGTAAATGAAAGGAATGGGAGAAAACTTTGGAGAGGCTTATAATGTTTTGCTTTTTGATCTAGGTGCCAGTTACATGGGTGTGTCAGTTAGTGAAAATTTACTGAGTTGAATATTTATGGTTTGGGCACTAGGGCTCAAAATCTTATTTTGAAATGCAAAAATGGGGCCTCCCTGATTTCTAGATTTAATGCATTAGGAATTTTTAAAAATGAAAAATTAGTATCACTTATAAGGCCCATGGGACCCACCCCTATCTACCTGCTGCCACTTAACCTTTTGTTTTATATTCAAGTCACATATACATGTACCTCCCTGAACACTATATGCTCTCCCTCCTCCATTCCTCACTTTTCCTAATAACTTATTTTATCAGGCACAGCATGGTATAGCCATAATAGCACCAATTCGGAAAATTTTGCCATAATGTGAATAAAGGCCCTACTTTTTAGTCTTGTAATATTGGGCAATTTATATAACAGTTCTGTATCTCAGTTTCCTCATCTGTAAAGTAGGATAGCAACAGGGTTGCCTCATAGATTCTGTACAGGTGCCATCTCTCTACCTTGTCTGAACTGTTAAAATAGGGATTCCTATTCCATGCTTCTTTATCCCTCATCATACCTCTAGCTGAAATGCATTAGAGATCTTACTAGTTTGCTAAGTACCTACCACAAGCTGAGAGATTTTAACAACAGTAATTTGTGTCTTCACAGTTCTGAAATCAGGAAATCTAAGGTCAAGGTGTTAGCAGGGTTGGTTTCGTCCTGAGGCACCTCTCTTCAGCTTGTTCAGAGATAGTCTTCTCCCTTCACATGGTCTTTCCTCCCTGCATGTCTGTGTCTTAATCTTCTCTTCTTATAAAAACACCAGTCCTACTGGATTAGGACCTAACCTAATGACCTCATTTCACCTTAACTATTTTTTAAAAGATGCACTCTCCAAATACAATCACATTTTGATTTACTAGGAGTAGGATTTCAGCATATGAATTTTGAGGGGACATAATTTGGCCCATAACAAGGTATTTTTCTCTTACTCCCTCCTAACTATGATCTCTAGGGCCATGTCCTATTGTCTTTGTATCTTTAGCTCCAAATATAGCATCTGGCATGCGGGAGACTTAATAAATAGGAACTGCAAAGGGAAGGAAGTTTAAACAAATAAGGTCATGGGAGCAAAACGTATTATTTATTGAAAGGCATCAACGATATGAGGAAAGCAAGAAAGCATCATTCAATCAAGTGAATGATTAGAGTTGAAAACAAAAGTCGACGAATTCAATATACTTCCCCAGTTGGAAGGGACAGAAGCATAGTTGCAATTCTACAGCAATCATCCAAAGAGCAGTTTGTCTTTTCTTTAATAACAAATAATTTTTTTAACATTGATTTACCCAGTAATTCCTGCTTTTCTGCATTTTGTGTAAAAGCCAACAGAGATAGGCTCTGTAGTTTTTTTCCATTTATTTTTTATTTAATTGTATTTTAATAAGCAATTTATTCGCTTAGATTAAAATAATGATATAGGTTTTCTTATACCTATTCCTATAACCTATACCTGTAAGGTATAGTTTAAGAAACCCTCCTCTCACTCCTGTGCCTATCTTCTCCTTTTTCAGCTCTCCTCACACACAGAATTGTTTTATGCAGATGAGAGTACATGTGAAAATATATCTTATTCCTCCTCCTTTTTTAAACAAATGGCAGCATACTACATACATTGTTTTGAACTTTGCTTTTTATACTTGCTATAATACCCTGGGGGCTTTTCTATACCCATAAATAGCAATCCTCCTTGTTGTTTCATCCAGCTGTGCAGTATTACATTGTGTGAATGTGCCATGCTAACATGGTTTGGCTCTGTGTCCCCACCCAAATCTTATCTTGTAGCTTCTATAATTCCCACATGCTGTGAGAGGGACCTGGCTGGAGATGATATAATCATGAGGGCAGTTTCTCCCATACAGTTCTCATGATAATGAGTAGGTTTCATGAGATGTGATGGTTTTAAAAATCTGAGTTTCCCTGTACAAGTTCTCTTTGCTTTCTGCCATCCATGTAAGATATGACTTGCTCCTCCTTGCCTTCTGCCATAATTGTAAAGCTTTCTCAGCCACATGGACTATAAGTCCATTAAACCTCTTTCTTTTGTAAATCACCCAGTCTGGGGTATGTCTTTATCAGCAACGTGAAAACAGACTAATACACATGGTTTATGTAACCTGACCTCTATTGATGGCTACTTAGCCTGTTAGTCACATGATAATATTACAAATAATGCTAAAATGGATAATTCTGCCCACATGTCATTTAAATTATGTGCAGGTGTGTATGAAGAGTAAATTCCACATATGGGTTTACTAAGTTAAAGGTTAAATGAGTATACAAATTTTTTTTTTTGAGATAGAGTTTTACTCTTGTCACCCAGGCTGAAGTACAATGGCATAATCTCAGCTCACTGCAACCTCTGCCTCCCGGGTTCAAGCAATTCTCCTGCCTCAGCCTCCCAAGTAGCTGTGATTATAGGCATCTGCCACCATGACAAGAAAATTTTTGCATTTTCAGTAGAGATGAGGTTTCACCATGTTGGCCAGGCTGTTCTTAATCTCCTGACCTCAGGTGATCTGCCCACATTGGCCTCCCAAAGTGCTGAGATTATAGCTGTGGGCCACCAGCCCAGCCCCACAAATAATTCTGATACATATTTCTTGCCCTCCACAAGGGCTATACCTGTTCACACTCTCATCAGCAATACATGAAAGAGCCTATTTCACCACAGTTTAACCAGCGAAGAACATTTCAAACTTTGAGTTTGATAATCTGACAGATGGTTTAAAAAAAAAAAGATTCCCTGAGCTTATGTGGATACAGGCAAGGCCATATTGTCTTATAGGTACTTAATCTGATAGGCAAATTTCAGCTGAGGTTGGATACTTATTCCTTAATTGCCTTGACTCCCAGTTTATCAATGATGGTAACTTATGATAAAGTAAGACTATGGAGGAAAGAGATCATGGAAGATGGTGTGACCTCCTGGAGGTGAATTCTGCAGGTGAAATATAACAATCTTACCTACCTCTCATGGTCCAGACTAGATCCTAGGTCCAAAGTAAATGTGAAAAGAACCAGAAAAAAATTGTCCTTGGCTGAGCATCCACTTCCAACAAACAACCCTGTGACGTGGAAGGAAAGAAGGGATCTTTGAAAGATAGAGAGAGTTCTCAGCCACAGAAATACATTGTTGTGTTTCTGCTGTTATAATTTAACTTCAAGCATTTCACACAAACACTGAACTTGCACACAGAAACCACTTTTGTTAAGCTGTGGAGTTATGTTTTTTCTAATACAATTACTTTCCAAAACAATTTCTTCCAAATTAGTCATCTCCTCAGTTCTTTGGCCTCAATGTCCTTATTTGTAAAATTAGAAAATTGAATTAGATCATTTCTAAGTATCTGCCAAGCACCAATTGCAGGGATCTGTGATTGTTGTAGATTAATATTCCTTGAAGTAAACGAGTGGTTGACCACAAGGCTGTATCTTCAGTACCACCAAGCTAATTTTTGGTTTCTTCTTTCCTCTGTCCTTCCTGAGTTCTTGAAAGAGATGTAGAAATACAGTCTTATTTTGATAGATGACTAACTTTAGAGAGGTATATCTTCTGAAGATATCCTCAATCTTTTTGCATTTCTCAAATCAAAGAGATACCCTATTTGTTGCTAGATTATCATTGAGTCATAATCTTACTGATAAAGGGCTTTTGCTAAATTAAAAATCTATTAAGTTTCACAATAAGAATTTCTAAAGTGCCTACTATGTGTCCAACTGAACTGTACTAAAGGTACGAAGATGAAATAAGAAATTTAAACCCAGGAGAGGTACATGTTCTGACTCAGAAATTCAAGAGTTAAGGGATAAAGTGGTACAAAATAGAGCTACAGATCCAAAAGAGCTTATAATTTCTTTCAGTATATTTGGCACAGCCACAGGAAAAGATGACAATATGAGATCACAAATGATTTTCTGCCAAGATGAGTAAACGGGGGAGAGCACACAGTGTGAATGAGGGCAGCAAACGTCCTAACCTGAATGACTTTTATAACATCAAGATGACGTTCAAACTGTGTAACCTGAAACATGAAGGAAGCAGAAGCTCTGGTAAACAATTCGCAACCATGCAAAACAAACACGACCTCCCTTGAGGTCCTGCCCTTGAAGGAGGCTGAGGTCGAAGCTCCTTTTATTCTTGCCTGTAACCAGG
This sequence comes from Sapajus apella, assembly GCF_009761245.1. Classification (NCBI taxonomy): domain Eukaryota; kingdom Metazoa; phylum Chordata; class Mammalia; order Primates; family Cebidae; genus Sapajus; species Sapajus apella. The sequence continues at coordinate 4,559,016 of NW_022436997.1, forward strand.
ACCTTTGGCTATGATGGGAAACATATGCTTGTCAATCATGTGTTTTAATCAGGGAAGATACTAAAACCCATGCAGTCCAAGAGAATCTTTTCAGTGATAGATAAAACTCAAAAAGATCAAAGATCATCCATGCCTGAAACAGATGGAATTAAGAAAAAAATGCCATTAACCTCACTTCTATTCTCCTGTTGACACAGTTGATAGTCCAGGATCTGAACTTGCTTTTGAAAGAGTTTCCTCTTTGGCTTGGGAGATCTTTTGTCTTGTTTTTCCTTAGCATTTCACTTAGAGATTTAAGAAAAAAAAAAAAAACATTGAAATAGTTTGTCTCATACAACTGAAATGTCATTAATTTATGCTATCACATTATTTAATTATTAGCATTCTGTATTTTCAGGAATGTAGCTGATGATTTTCCATTGTGTGGCTTACAAAAGAGAAATCCAGTTACAAGTAATTGGGGCACAAAGGGCAATTAAACCCAAGTCAGGAAACTCTATCTTCATCCTGTACTTGTCCCTGACTTCAGCAGCCACCAGGTAACACAAATTCTACTCACACATGACTTTCAGAACCAAAGTCATGTGTTTCCTTTTTTAATACATACCTGTGGCTTCTTTTTAATTTTTTTCCATTTTAATTTGTTTTTATTATGTTAGAGGTGGGGTCTTGCTATCACAAGCTGGTGTGCAGTGGCATGATCATAGCTAGTCACTGTAGCCTCAAACTCCTGGGCTCAGACAATCCTTCTGATAGGGTCTCTATATGTTGCCCAAGCTGATCTCAAACCTCTAGGCTCAGTTGATCTTCCCACCTTGGCTTCCCAAAGCACTGGAATTACACGTGTCAGCCACCACACACAGCCCAGAGCCATTTCTGAAAATAATACAAAGAGTCATCAAGTATGTAGCTGTGTGGTTTCCAACATGGTAAAGAAAATAGGAAAGGAATTGCTAACCCCAGTTTATAGACAAAGAAGCTGAAATGCCACTTGTTTACATTACTAAGCCAAAGTTCAACTGTTCTAAGTGAAGGAGCCAGACTAGAACCCAAGTCTTTTGATTCCAAGTTCAGTGTCCTTTCTACCATGTCTCTCTGTGAGTGTGGCCTTTCATCTGCACTATAGCACAGAAATTAGTGGTCCACAACACAGTATGTAAAGGAAGTCAGTATTACAGCACACAGGTCCAAAGTCTTCATGTGATATCCAATACTTGATAAGTATAATTAGATCTAAAAGGAGCTGAAGCTATCTGGCCCAACCTACTCATTTTACAGATGATGATACTTAAACCCAAGGATGTTAGGTAACTTAAACAAAACTGGAATTAAAGAGTCCTACATCACCCTCAGCACCCGAACATCAACTAGCCGGATATTTTGTTCCATCATTCAACTGTCACTGCAAATTCCTCCAGTCATACCTGATAAAATTGTTTTTTCAAGAAAACTGCATTTCTCTTTTAGATGTACATAATTCATTCTCAGTGGCACCTCTCTCTCTCTCCTTTTCTTTTTATTTATTTAGAGATGGAATCTCACTCTTATTGCCCAGGCTAGAGTCCAGTGGCACAATCTCAGCTCACTGCAACCTCTGCCTCCTATGTTTAAGCAATTCTCCTGCCTTAGCCTGCCAAGTAGCTGGGATTACATACAGGTGACCACCATCACACTTGCCTGATTTTTTTTAATATTTTTAGTAGAGACAGGGTTTCACCATGTTGACCAGGCTGGTATCAAGCTTCTGACCTCAGGTGTTCCACTTGCCTCTACTTCCCAAAGTGCTGGGTTACAGGCATGAGTTACTTCACCTGGCCCCCGTCTCTTAATCATTTGTCTATCCTTACTGTTTCCAAGCTCTGAAACTAAACATGATCCACAGAGCAAAGACAAATAAACACTCTCAGGTTTGCAGGGAACAGGCCAGGGGGCCCCAAGTTCAGGGGAAAGGACAGGAGTTGGTACTATGTAGGAGGTAAATATGAATGTTTCAAAAACTACAGGGTAGAGGCTAGAGAACACAAGGAGCAAGTCTGCCTCACCCTGTGCGCTGTGATACTGACCTCCTTTACATACTGTGTTGTGGACCACTAATTTCTGTGCTATAGTGCAGATGAAAGGCCACACTCACAGAGAGACATGGTAGAAAGGACACTGAACTTGGAACCAAAAGACTTGGGTTCTAGTCTGGCTCCTTCACTTAGAACAGTTGAACTTTGGCTTAGTAATGTAAACAAGTGGCATTTTCACCCTTCTGGCAAGGGTGTCTAGAAAAGAGTCATGTTTTAAGGGATCCTGAAATGTGACCTCCACAAACCTGTGATGATTGTAGGGATGGGTTTGGGGATATACGTTATTTACACCTTAGTGGGATGCAATTTAATTAAATTGCTCTCCTCCTAACACATACTTGATTGAACCCAGCCCCAGGAGGAGTTTAATAGCTTTAACTAGAAATGTAAGGTAGTAATTTTGAAAGGTGGGCAGTTCTGGAAAGGGCAGGCTTGCCCTGGGGAACTGCAGCATGATGCTGTGGCACTATGAGAACATGGGTCTGTTAGGAGGTGGGATTCAGAGACGAGGCTTGAGAAAGGGAAAGGGCGTCATGCAGTCAGCCACAAGGAATGGGAGGGAGGCAGGAGGCAGGTAGAACTACCAGTTTTCCAAGTCCCAAATGTGAGTTTCTTGTGTTAGTTTAAAGGTTTCTGGAACTAGAAGAAGATTTAAGGGCCGCTGTTTATTTTCCTCCTAAATATGTTCTGTCAGGCACTTTACCTTCCCACAAAATAAGCAGAAAGGTTTACAAGCAGGAGGCAAAGCAATATACTGTCAAGCAAGATGACATGGATCACCCACTCCCACAAGCCACGCAAGGCAGCTGCCAGCCATGCAGGAAGGTTTTTAAATGGTGGTTTCACTTTCTTGGCCTCTGGAGATTTTATTAACCTATTGTAGCAACGGTTTCCATTTGAGGCCATTCCTTTTTTACTGGGAGAAGAGTGTGGCAACCCTGGTCATAGGGTCAGGGATGTGGAAGCTGACTAAACCCATCTTAGTCACTTTTTGGACTGATGAATGTGCAGTTGTTCAAAGAGGCAAGCTGGATCATGTTTCTTCCCCACTTAAGCTTTCAATGGCTTCCAGCTGAGAAGAACCAAGTTCCTCAGTAAGGCCTGCTAAGGCTCGTGCCTCATGGTTGAGCACACCTCACACCTATCATGCAAAGATCACCTCCATCTCCTGAAAGCGAACGTCCTAAAGTTTTCCAAACTATTCAGCACCCTGCAGCCAACACCTCATTCTCTCTAGCTAGAATAGTTTCTTCTGTACCTCCTTCAATTCCCAGTCCAAGCATCATCTTTGGTAGAGAAGATGCCTTTGGTAGAGAAAGGCAGGCAGCAGATACTGGAGTTCAAATCTGGCTCCTGTTGACTTGCTGGGCGAGTCACTCAGCGTCTCATTGCCTTGATTTAATCCTCTGCAAAGTGGGAAATAATACTAATCATAGTATTTCCCTCACGGGATTGCTGGGAGGGTTACCAAAGTTAACCTACATAGGGCATTTGGAAAAATGCATGGGATTTAATAATTCCTCAACAAATGTTAGTCATCAGCCTGAGATGCCTCTGCTAACCCACCCATGGTAGGCCAATAAGTTGTTTCTCTCTGACACACTGGGCTTAATATGTCCATTTGTTATCACATCTGTCACACGAGAGTTTTTTGGTCAGCTGATACCCCGTTTTCATCCAAAAAGGAGCTGATTTGTGGTTCACTCACTAGCTTATTTATTTAATTTATTTTAGTGAGTCTGCCTTCCCCATGGATTATAAACTGAGAGCACAGGATTTACGTTTATTGTGTGTTTAATTCCTGGACCAGTGCCTGGCACATGATAGGTGTTTCATAAATGTTCATAAGCTGAGAGATGTAATTTTTCAAGAAGAGCTTATGGAATGAAAAGTCCATTAACATGGCATCAAGATCTGGAGGTTTCACTCTTGACTTTGCCTCTAACTTGTTCTTTGACCTTAAATAATTCACATAACTTTTCTAAGTCTCATTTTTCCCATCCCTAAACTAAGAAAATCTGAAGCTTGGAAAGGTAGGTCAGGGCCAGTTTGGGAAATATCTTAATGCTCAACTCTCATTGAACATTTCCTCTATAGCAATAATAAAACTCAATGAGGAAGGAAAATACTTTCCATATCATAAAGATGCCTGTACCAGTAGGTTGATCACAATATTTATAATAGCAAAGATATGGAATCAAACTAAAAGTCTATCAACAGAAGACTGGATAAAGAAACTGTGATATGCATACACAATGGAATACTATTCAGGCATAAAAAATGAAAAATATATGAAACTAGGTTCCATTATCTTAAGTGAAACAAGTCAGACACAGAAAGACAAATACCGCATGTTCTCACTCATAAGCGGGAGCTAAAGAATGTATACACATAGATGTAGAGTGTAGAATGATAGACAGTGGAGACTTGGAAGGGTGAAGAGGTGGGAGGAGGAGAATGATGAAAGATTACTTAATGGGTACAATGCACATTATCTGAGTGATCAATACCCTAAAGTCCTGACTGCACCACTATGCGAACTATGCATGTAATAAAATTATACTTGTATCCCATAAATTTCTAAAAAGACTAAAAAAGTAAATAAGATTCAATGAGAACTCTATTGCATTAAGTAAGATTTATAGTCAAAGTTACTAGCATAGTGACTGACATATAGTAAATCCTCAATGCATGATAGCTATTGCTACATAATACTGCTAAAATCTTATTTATTTTTTAGACAGAGTCTCGCTCTGTCACCCAGGCTGGAGTGCAGTGGCGTAGTCTTGGCTCACTGCAACCTCTGCCTCCCTGATTCCAGCGATTCTCCTGCCTTAGCCTCCTGAGTAGCTGGGATTATAGGCACATGCCAACACACCCAGTTAATTTTTGTATTTTTAGTAGAGACAAGGTTTCAACATGTTGCTCAGGCTGGTCTCGAACTCCTGACCCCATGATCTACCCACCTCCCAAAGTGCTGGGATTACAGACGTGAGCCAATGCACCCGGCCTAATATCTTATTTTAATGCAAGAATAATATTTTATCCTAAGTATGTAGAATATTTAACCATTTGTTATTAAACCTAGGTATTTTTTCTAATATGCCTTATTTTAAAAAAAAAGGAACATTGCAATGAATTTCCTTGAATATAAGTTTTTATTTACTCCTATAAAAACACCATTTCTTTAAACATGATTAGTGTCTTGGAGGGTATGAAGGCTTTTAAGGCTTTGATACATATTGCCAAATGTTTTTCTAATAATTGTACAAAATTTCTCACCTGCTTTGTATGGGATTGCTTGTCTTTTTTCATCTTCACCAGCAGTATATTTTATTGTTATTTAAATCTATGCCAATTGATAGGCAAAAACTAGTTCTTCTTGAATTTTGTATTTTTAATTACTCAAATTTTTTATACTTATTAAGAATTTATTTCTTCTCTTCTATAAATTAACTTTTTATAATTCTTATATTAAAATATATTTGGCCAGCCAAAAAAATAATGAGGGACGTAGTCACACTAAAAAGTATTTTAGTTGAAATGCACATAGATTACCTCTAAAGTTTTATCCCACAATTTGTTCTTAATCATTGACTATCTCATCCATCTTTTCTCAAACACACATAGTTCTTCTCCTCCACCTCATGTCTCTTTCTTTCTGCCTTTTCCAGAGCTGTATTCCAGTGTCCCCTCCTCCAAGAAACTTCCTCAACTCTGTCTTTTGCTTTTTTCCTCCAATTACACTACAGGCATCTTTGTTGCTAGGACTTGGGTATAATTTTTCTTTAAAATCTTCAGTCTCTAATATCGTATTCAGGGCCAGGCTTGCAGCAAGTCCTCAACGACTGGAAGATTCCATACCATTGGTTTTATTAAGAGGGGCTTGCACTTGAGGAAGAGGAATATGCGCTCTTCCTTTGCAGTAAACTCATAGGATAAAGTTCATCCCGCCTACAGGGCCATTCTATCTAATATTTTAATGATCTTCATTCTATTTTGTTGATATTACATCCTTTATTAATATCTAACAAATAGTTTTTAGTCCCCTCTTTTCTGTGCTCAGTTGAAAGAGGGGAATAAGAAGAAATATCTGTTTCCCCAGAAATGAGGATGACCCAACACCTAGCCATTTACTACTTATGACGAAGAATCTCAGAACATGAACACAGGATTAAAAGCCATCTAAAGCAACACTGATATCTTCTTAAGTGTCAGTTCAGTGATCTAAATGAGAAAAAATTAATTGAATCTATTTTTGTCTGGCATATTTACTGATGGGGTAAAGCCTGGGGTAAAGCCTAGGGTCAATTTTGCCAAGTTTGGTTTAGGGATGCAGGTAGAGTTAACACTTGAAGCTCTGCCAATGTACTGGCCTCCTTAGTCTTTCAGGGCACAGGATGGAGTCAGGGGCCAAATCTGAAGTCCACAGATCCTGCAGCAAGTCTTGTTATGTCAAGAGTGCTTTAGGTAAATTCCAGATCAGAATATTTAACCTTACAAAACAAGCTAATTGGTAAAACGAAGGAGGACCTATAAGTGATAAAATAATTGTTATTTTATCTGCAAAATGTTGGATTACTGCATCCAGTAAGTGCCCTTAATACAACCAAGTCCTAGTTTTTAAGATTATCAGTCAATTGATAGGAAAGCTGTGAGGTAGGAAGGAAGAGTCTGCATTATCAAATTTAAAGGCAAAGGCTAAAAAGCTCAACCACTGAAGATAAATTCAAGATGAAGATGTGGTCCAGTATGTTTCAGCAAAAATCAGAAGAGCCCTGGGTTGGAGATCCGCTTCTGCTCTTTAATTAATTATGTGACCCTGCAAAGGTTATTAAATCTCTGCCTGCATTGTTTTACTCATATGTGGGTCACACTATTTTTAAGATCTCTTGTCATTTTAAATCCTGACAATCACTCTACTCTCTTTTTAGCACAAGCCAATCCTTTTTGGTTTTTGTCCCACGGTGGACATGTCTATAAAGCAAAGATGATGACACCTGTTGTAACCTAAATTACACATGAGATCCTGGCTGGGTAAGTGCTGGGATGTGTTGTAAGTGTTCCAAGAGAATAAGGCAATGCCATCATTACCATCATTTTTAAAACTTCCAGCTTTTTGAAGGGCTGCAATTCAAGCCTCTATGTCTCATTTTGTTGTATCCTTCAGGAAAGGGCCCTGGCCTTGCATAGATTATTCCAGAAAGATGTAGAGAGAGGAGCTGGCTAGGACGAACCATGAGTGACCCAGGCTATTTCTTATACCAGCAAAATGAAGTTAACATTTGTAATTGCCTAAAACTTATCATGGAGGTTTCTCAAACATTGTTTTATTCTGTCCTTACAGCAGTGAAGATTCTTATCCACTGTTAGTGATGAGAAAACAGAATCACCAAAAAGTTAAAATATTTTCTTTAACTCACACAGCTCTTTAGAAGATCTGAAATTGAGCCTAAATACCCTAACACATGGCCCGAGATTGGTCCTGGAAATGGCAGAGCCCTTGATGTCCACTCTTGACTGCCTGTTTATTGAATGATCTATGAAGCAATTTCCTACTCCCTACAGGGCACAATCAAGCTCTTCTCAGGGTTTCATAATTCTCTTAAAAAGTTTTAATCAAACATATTCACATGGCCATTTATTTTTGTATCTATCTTCCTCACTGGGCTGTTAGTTTTCTAAAGCTTAGGAAGCCACATTTACAGCCATAGGCTCTGACACAGTGGCTACCATAAGCTGGGGGGCTCAGCAAATGGTGGTAAAATACATGACCAACATACAAGTCATCAAAAATGTAGAAGAGTATGAAGTAAAGGTGGGGGCAGGAGAGAAGGGAAGGTCGGGGAGAGGGAGAAGGCAGAAGAGAGGCTGGCTGGCTGTGCGGTGTCCGACCACATGCCAAACCCAAAAAGCACATTGGAAATGTTTGCTGCTGAGTTTGCCCACCCACATTCAATTCACCACCATAAGGAAAACAGTTGAACATGGATGTAGCTGCAAATTTTTCCATCCAAACACAACAAAAATTGACAAAAAGGAAGACAGCATCTGTATTAGGGCTCCCTAGAGGGACAGGACTAATAGGATAGATGTATATATTAAACGGAGTTTATTAAGTATTGACTCACACGATCACAAGGTGAAGTCCCACAATAGGCCATCTGCAAGCTGAGGAGCCAGGGCAGGAAGCATCCAGCACAGGAGAAGGATGGAGGCCAGAAGACTCAGCAAGTCTAGCCCTTCCATGTTCTTCCGCCTGCTTTTATCCTAGCTGTGCTGGCAGCTGATTAGATGGTACCCACCCAGATTGAGGGTGGGTCTGCCTCTCCCAGTCCACTGACTCAAATATTAATCTCCTTTGGTAACATCCTCACAGGCACACCCAGGAACAATACTGTATCCTTCAGTCCAATCAAGTTGACACTCAATATTAACTATCCCAGCATTTCTGTTTGTCATTCACCATGGCTGTCCAGAGTGTACTTCATTTTAGAGTGATGAGGCATATAATAGACTCTCATCTTTTGGGGCAGAACGAGAAGGCCAATCATTTAACGAAAAATGGGAAACACAGGGAAACAAAGACATTGGCTATCATCTTGTCATACACAGGCACGCAGACATACACACAAAAGTATAGTAACTACACACACACACACACACACACACACACACACACACACATACAGTAGCTTTTGTAAGTAAAATCAAACTACTCATCATACCCATCATGAATAATTATAAAGTGACTCATTCACCACTCCCTCTTTTTTCCAGCCATACCTAATACATAGTACAGTGCCTGGCATATAGCAGGTACTGTAAGTGTTTGAGTGACTGAATTAGTGCGTGTAAAAAAAATAAGCATAGTGGGGCCATTAGCTTATTTAAGCAGATGTTTTCTTGCTGAGGAAAAAATACTATTACCCATTACTCATATATACTGCAGTGATATCTCCATATCCCTAAATAATCAGTCTCTTCTAAGAATAGGTCACTAGGTTATCTAAAAAAGATGCAGAATGAAGCAAAAACATTTTATTCTGCATATATTCCTATGCTGCTGTTGAGAAGAATAACACTCAATTCACTAGATTGCAATTATCATGTTGTCATTATACATTTGTTTCATACATATTCTTTTTAATTATTGACTATTGAAAGGCTAACATGTATCACAGTCTGTGCGGCGTGCTAGAAATAAGGTAGTAAGACATATATAGTCTCTGCTTCTATATTAGTAGAGAAAAAATAATTCCTTGTTTTGATTTTTAAACTACAAAGGAATATTGAAGCAGCATGTAATTTTTCCTACATGAGCCTTTCATATTACAAGCATGGTATAAACTCTTATAATTCTTTCCCTTTGTGTAAAAAGGACACTTAAGTTCACTTCCTTCTTAATAATTATTAATATGTCTTATTTTTCCAGGAAGCAAAACATTAGTTTGTTCCTACTTTCACACTCTGGAACTTTACCTCCCAAATTATCAGACACTATAAAAGTTCTTTTATACCCAATTTCGGTGCTTTGGAGAAGCCCTGTCACTCCCTGCAAGCTGGTGGGAAATTGAACCTTATTGAGCTAAACTATCTTAATAGCTAAAAATCTCCTGTCAATAAAACTATAGTTTTTAAGAAATTATTTCTATATATTTTGGGGGAACAGGTGGCATTTGGCTACATGAATAAGTTCCTTAATGGTGATTTCTGAGATTTTGGTGCACCCATTACCTGAGCAGTGTACACTGTACCCAATGTATAGTCTTTTCTCTCTTGTCCCCCTTTGAACCTTTCCCTTAAGTCCCCAGAGTCCACTGTATCATTCTTATGCCTCTGCTTTTCATAGCTTAGCTCCCACTTATGAATGAGAACATACAGTGTTTGGTTTTTCATTCCTGAGTTACTTCACATAGAATAAAGATCTCCAGTTCCATCCGGGTTGCTGCAAATGCCGTTATTTTGTTTCTTTTTTATGGCTCAGTAGTATTCCGTGTGTGTGTGTGTGTGTGTGTGTGTGTGTGTGTGTGTGTGTGTGTGTGTGTGATATTTTCTTTATCCACTCACTGATTGATGGGCATTTGGGCTGGCTCCATATTTTTCCAATTGTGAATTGTGCTACTATAAACATGCATGTGCAGTTATCTTTTCTGTGTAATTACTTCTTTTCCTCTGGGTACATACCGAGTAACGGAATTGCTGGATCAAATGGTAGTTCTACCCTTAGTTCTTTAAGAAATCTCCACACTGTTTTCCATATTCGTTGTACTAGTCTATAGTCCTACCAACCAGCAGTGTAAAAGTGTTGTCTTTTCACCACAGCCATGCCAACATCTATTATATTTGGATTTTTTTTATTATGACCACACTCGTAGAAGTAAGTTGGTATCACATTGTGGTTTCGATTTATATTTCCCTGATCATTAGTGAAGTTGAGCTTTTTTTCCATATGTTTGTTTACCATTTCTACATCTTTTTTAAAGAATTATCTATTCATGTCCTTAGCCCACTTTTTCCTGGAATTGTTTGGTGTTTTTGTCTGTTTTTCTGATTCATTTGAGTTCCTTATAGATTGCGGATTCCTTTGTCAGATGTATAGATTGCGAAGGTTCTCCCCGATTCTGTGTTGTCTGTTTACTCTGCTGATTGTTTCTTTTCTATGCAGAAGCTTTTTAGTTTTATTGTCTCATTTATTTATCTTTGTTTTTGATGCATTTGCTTATGGGTTCTTGGTTATGAAGTCCTTGCCTAAGCCAATGTCTTGAGGGTTTTTCTGATGTTATCTTCTAGAATTTTTATGATTTCAGGTCTTAGATTCAAATCTTCAATCAATCTTTTATTGATTTTCGTATGAGGTAAGAGATAAGGATCCAGTTTCATTCCTCTACACATGGCTGGCCAGTTATCACAGCACTATCTGTTGAATAGTGTGTCTGTTCTTTCCCCGCTTTATGTTTCTGTTTGCTTTGTTGAAGATCAGTTGGCTATAAGTATTTGGTTTTATTTCTAGGTTCTCTATTCTACTTTTATATAATAAAACATATTTTTATGTTTATACCTGCCTATTTTTATACCAGTACCATGCTGACAAACACTAATATTCAAATACAGAAAATCACCAAGAAGCATTACTTATATAGTGAGCAATTATCACATAACATTTATTGTTTAGGCCATTGGCAAGGTCAAAGACTAATACTTTAAGCAGTTGAGATGAAAACTTGTACAAAAAATAAACCTGAAAAACTTGCACCTAACTCAGAGATAAGTATTTTTGGGAATATTAACACTAGTTAACTTGTTTCCCAGCCCACATCAGATTGGAGGTAGCTAAAAAGAGAATGCAGAAGGGAGCAGCCACATGAAGACACAATTACAGCAATAGAAAGCAAAATAATCATAGCTTAAACAACAGCAATGTTATCAGGCAACAAGTAGTTACTGTGTAATGCCCTCGACTTTCATTCCTCTTGACAACTCATGGGCAGCTCTATCATAAGGCACTACCATGTACATTTCTCTCTAATTCTTACAAGTTGGCATTATTGCACCCAATTTATAACTGAGGAAACTGTGGTTCAGAGAAGCTAAATAATTTGCGACAAGATTCCTTAACAAGCAAGCGAGTCAGAATGTGGACCTGGCCCAAAGTAAAGTGACTGTAAATCCCAGTTTGAATAAGCAGTTTCATCTTATTCCTGTTGTCCTGCTTAAATAATAACAGTGCTCTAGTCTGGATGTTGAGTTACACGGACCCCTACGCAAAGGGCACATCCTGCCTCCAGCCAGTTGGCAACACCTTCTCCACACAATAGTGCCCTTCAAAGCCGACTCCTTGACACTGAGGCAAAAGAAGCATAACTGTAAAAACAAACCTGAAACACTAAAAATGCATGCCAATACAGACCATTGAGAGAAGAGGAAGAATGGTTTATTCAGTTTAATTATTCCCAAGAGCAGGAATCTATTAAGGAACTAGCAAATACCTATACAATGACACCGTCCCCCCCCCAAAAATTATTAAATATATTAAATGTAAGCGGAAGAGTGTGCAACATATTATAAAAGGATTTTTATCCCAAGTTGTTAAAGGTTAACTTTTGAAACTTTAACCTGAAAAACTTGCACCTAATTCAGAGATAAGTATTTTTGGGAATTTTAACACTTTAGTTAACTTGTTTCCCAGCCCACATCAGATTGGAGGTAGTTAAAATTGAAACAGAGAGCTGATGTGACTTCCTGAACACTTAAAACCAACTCAGTGGCAAAGGTAGATATTACGGACATCATGCCAAAAGAGGGTAAGTTTTAGTTGTCTAGAAAATTCACTGTTTTTTGACCCTTCCTTTTTAAATCATAGTCCAAAGAAAATTACTGTATTTTTCCCCCACAAAAGGCTTCCCCCTCCCACACTCACAAAATCATTGCTTCTCACCTCAGTCTCCAAAAGTCTGAGTTCAAATACTCACCACACGCTGTGTGGTCTTAGACAAGAGTCTTGTCCTTCCTCACCCTGTTATCTGTAAAATTAAGACAATAACTATACCTAGCTCACCAGAATGCATGGAGGATGGTATAAAATCACGCATGGAAAGCACTTGGAAAAGTAGACAGTATTTAGCACATAGGCAGTGCTTAGCAATTTTACTTACAATGATGAATATTAACCTTGTTAATATTTCTAGTGGTAACCCCAATTCAAGTCCTTTTTCCCTTTGAAAAGTTAAACCCCAAGTAGAAGAAATATATTCAAAATCTAGCCAAAATGATACTGGCACTAGCATGTATAAAATACTCCCCAAAACAGGTTTACAATTCAAAGACAAAGGAATCTAAAGCACCTAGACCAACTATGTTATTTTATAGAAAAGGAAAATGGAAACAGAGAGCTGATGTGACTTCCTGAACACTTAAAACCAACTCAGTGGCAAAGGTGGATATTACGGACATCATGCAGAAAATGTCCTGAATACAGAAAGAGCATGGGCCTTCGTGAGGAATAAAGCTCATCTTTCACATGATAGCTGTGTAACCTGAGGCAATTTTACTTAACATTTCTGAAGCTTGTTATTCTCTGTTGACAAAAATAAGGATCAGAGTTTTCCTTTGTCAGGGTATTTTGAGGAATAAAAGAACACACAAAGAGCTGGGAGTCACACTCCTACAATATGGTAGCTGTCTGAAGTGGCATAGCTGCTAGAGGGAATTGGTCACTGTCTACCAAACCATGAGATGTACAAATCCTTCCACATATGCATTCCATTTCTAGAAATGTATCCTATGGGAAAATATGTATGGATGTTTACCGAAGCTTTATCTATGTTAACCGCCACCAAAAAAATTAAATCTCTCTCAAGAGGGAAATGCTGCTAACAACAAAAAATAAAGAGTAAGGAAGATTGATATAAAGTGCATATGTAAGCCATCTAAAATTAAGGAAATTAGAATGTCATTGAAAAATGTGCAGAGTAGATTTTGAACTCATGTATGATGAAACAAAAATAAGGATATGAATGTGTATATGTATATACAGATATAATTGTTAATAGTTACAGCTGATGAAACTAGTGGTCTTTGAGGAAAAAAAAAGAAATAAAGATGATTTTGACCATTTATCACATATACTCCCATATCTTTTAAAATTTGTATCATGTGAATGTACTCATATATTGTTTATATAACAGAAAAAATATAGAATGCCTAGCATATAGAGGATTTTAAATATTTCTTTCTGCCTATATACCCCAATGCTCAGTGTTACAATGTTTATTACTATAATTGATATTTCTATCATTGTCATTATCATTTCAAACACAATTTTTAAAGACAAATATTGTTTCAGGGGCTACTCTGTCCCATTAGAGAGCTTTTCCATCAAGTTGCAGATCTGGCTGTTCATTTATGACCTGCACTAAATGTCTACATCCCACAGCCTGAGCTAAGGGATGAACAAAGGTTAATAAAAACACATAAAGTCAAGGAGGGAGGAGTCTCCCTTGCCTCTGTTTGTGGTGTCATTTGTCTCCCTGTTAAAATGCAATAAAGACAATAAAAGGAAATCGGCTGTGGAAAATGAAAGAGCCCTCTATTCATAAAAACAGTTCAAATGAGAAAAGTCTTTTAATGGGGATAAGATGACTACCATGCAAAGCAGTGGGAGAGGGACACATAAAACCCTTAGGACAATTCATTAGCCACAAATTATTGTAGGCAGCTCAAATCTTTTCCTCCAAAGCAGGTTTACGTTCTAACCATCAGCATGATAGATGCCTTCAAGGAAATTCTCAGACTGATGCAAAGGCAGTAGGCAAAAGCAAGATATTTGAATACAGGATCTGCCCTAGCAGTACCAGGGTCCTCAGAAGAAACATGACTGTAACAGACATGATAAAGGAAGCATGACAAAGGATGTCAGAAGAAGGCCACCTGGCTAACCCATCGATCTGACTTCTTGCTCCACTTCAACTAACTCACACCCCTGAATAAACAAATTCAAGACCTTGGGGAAGCTAATCACCTTGTTTTTGGACCACCTCACCTAAAATGAAGATAATAATATGTGTCTAACCTATCTGTCATAGATTTGGTGATGCTTAGATGATTTTTTAAAAATAAAAATATATGTATGACTCCAAATTGCTCCCATTAAATCATACCAGCCACTCAGACACCACACAGCCTGCACTCATTAAAACAGCAAACCTGCTCTCAGCAGCATTTGTTGACCCTTCGTTTACTGCCACCTATACTTTCCCTCTTCCTCCCCATTTCTACGCTTGCAGCATATTTTCCAATTAAACTGTATGTTGAAAAGCTCTACAGTGAATAGAAACAAAACACAATTTTGTTTTTCAACATACAATTTAATTTACATTTTTATCCCACCACCCTGTTGGAGGACTAAAATCTGAGATCTTAGATGAAGGTTTTGGCAGACTCCTTTCTGTTCTAAGTGGCACACTGTGAATCTGTGCTTAATCTGTAGGCCTCTAGCTATGTCCATCTGCCTCTCTCTGCTGAGATCTTCTCACCCTTCAAAATCAAAGACATCAGCGCCACCGTTTCCTGTGCTCCACATGTAGTCCAAGGAAATACTCATGTTTTCTTTACCCCATGCTATAGTTTAAATGCATCTCCCAAATTTCATGTGTTGAAAACTTAATTCCCAATGTGGCAGCATTAAAAGGTGGGCCGCTTAATAGTTGATCAGATCGTGAGGACTCTGCCCTATGAATAGATTAATCCATTCACGGATTAATGGATTATCATGGGGTATAACTGGCAGCTTTGTAAGAAGAGGAAGAAAAACCTGAGCTAGCATGTCAGTGCTCTCAGCCACACCACCCTATGATGCCCTGCAGCACCTTGGGACTGCACAGAGCCCCTATGAGCAAGAAGGCTTTCACCAGATGTATTTCCTTAACCTGGAACTTCTCGGCCTCCAGAACTGAAAGAAATTCCTTTTATTTATAAATTACCTAGCTTCAGGTATTCCATTATAAGCAACAGAAAATTGATTAAGAGAATCCATAACCTCTGAGGGGCAGGCCAAGCTCCGTAATGCCTTCTTCTGGTCCTGCCACTAAAGCAATTTGGAAGCCATACTCTGTGACCCATAATTACAAGGAATATCCTTGAAAGTCATGTCAGTGGTCCCATTGGAGCTTGAAACATCTCGCTTTAAGTATTGGTAGCTTCAGCCTAATCTTCTCATCTTTTTTCTCTCCATCTGCAATCCACACTTCACAAGGTGAATGAGAACTCACATTCAGAAATAGAGCCCTGGCCAGGCATGGTAGCCCACGCCTGTAATCCAGCACTTTGAGATGCTGAGGCAGGCAGATCACCTGAGGTCAGGAATTCAAGGTCATCCTGGCCAACATTCTGAAGCCCCATCTCTACTAAAAATACAAAAATTAGCTGGATGTGGTGGCACACACCTGTAATCCCAGCTACTCAGGAGGCTGAGGCACTAGAATTGCTTGAATCAAGAAGGCAGAGGTTATAAGGAGCCGAGATCACAGGCCAGTGCATTCCAGCCTAGGCGACAGGGTGAGACTGTCTCAAAAAAAGAAAATCAGAAGCAGGGTTCTGCAGTTTAGCAAGGGTTTTAATTGACAAGGAAAGCTTCAGTGAAGTTCACTAGGTTAGATTAATTAAGTCATAGAGAGTGTTAGTCATTTGGAAATGATTTCTATGGCAAAGCATCAAAACCAAAGAATCTGTACAACTGGGGGCCTGAAGGTCTCTTTCTACTCTGCCACCAGCTAAGAACAAAAGGAAGAGGCTCACTGCTTAAGGACATCACTTTCTCTCTATGTACATGTTTTTCTGAGACAGCTGGACAAAATGAAAACTTTTCACACTAAGTTTTTTCTTCAGGCTCATGTAGGAACCCACCATACCCCAGGACAGTCATGCATGAGACAGGTCAAAACTCAGTAATATTCCAAATCCTGCCTGTCATTCTTCTGCAGCTTTGCTGTTCACCATTATTAATTGACATCAACTAAACTAACTAAACTAAACTAACTACAACTAAACTAAACTAACTAAACTAAAAGTGCTTATTTGATACACTGTGTTAACCCAACCTCCATCTTTTCTGGGATAGCAGAATAAAGTGTATTTTACAAATAGGGAGTTCAGATCATCAGCGGGCTGTCAAGCAGATAATACTTCTGAAAAACACATGCAAAATGAAAACAAAACAGAAGAGCGCTGCCCTCAGGCATAACTGCTTTGTAGAGTCAGATTGGGCTTGATTGGTTATGGCTAATTCCTTGATCTGCATGGGTGTAAGTTGCCTATTTGTAAAATAATTAGGCTAAATTTAATAATCTCTAAGGCTACTTCCAGATCTAAAAGTCCACATCAACATCACTCTGTAAGATGCTGTTTTTAATCTTTCTATAACATATCTTGCAGATTTTAACTTAGGAGTTTAGGAAAATACAGGATGAGTTGCCCCATTGCGGCCTTGGTTTGCCATCTGTTCATGGGAACTAGGGTCAGAAAGAGTAAACTTGAGGTTATATTCAGGAAATCCGAGGGTGTCTATAAGAACTGCATATCTAGTCTTTATCTCCTTCAGGCAATCTGTTTCACTTTTTGTGTTTTTGTTAAAGGTATTAGAGAATTATAATGGTAATGGCTATCACTAGAAGGCAAACTCCATAAGAGCAAGGGACTTCTTTCTATTTTATTCTCTGCTGCCTATTTTTTAAAAACAGATTTACTGAGATATAATTAATGTATTATAAAATTCAACTACTTAAAATATACATTTCAATGTGTTTTTTCTTTTTTTTAGTATATTCAGAGTTGTAGACCTATCACAAGACTTTCAATTGGGAAAATAAGAATGTTCTGGGTTTAAATAGTGGTGGTGGTTTCACAATACGATAACTGTACTTAATGCTACTGTATTGTACAGTTTAGAACGGTTACTATAGCAAATTTTATGTTGTGTGTATTTTACCACAATATGAAATTACCCCCTCAAAAAAAAAAAACCCCACTGAAGTACTTTTTAACATCATTTATGTTTTCATTCTGCAGCTCAAGTATTATCACTATTTACTAACTTGATTGATTGATAGGTTCTGGGACCCTTACAGAATATTCATCTTTGAAATTACTTGGGCAGCAGTTTTCTCCAGGCAATGAAGTTAGAGAAAATTTCCCCTTCCTCCTCAGATCTATCTATATTTTCTAAAATAAGTATGCATAACTTTTTAGACAGAAAACAATTATAAGCATTATTTTTTAAATATTAGGAATATATGTAATTAGAACTTTGGAGTGAAAAATTACAAAGGGCTTTTTAGAATATGAGGAAGATATAAACCTTTTGGAGGTAATGCCTTCTCCTATGGCATTGCACCACATGCTTTTACGCTTATGGCTCATTTGTGAGATGTAATGTTTTGCATTTATCCTGCCTTTCCTATACAATCTGTGTTACTTGGTTTATAAAATGTCTATTGGTAAACATATTTCAGAAATATATCCATAGATAACCCTATATATACATCTAGTAGATGTATAAGAATAGATTTAGCACAGCTTCTTTTTGCAACCTTTAATGAATTGATGGAGCTAATCACTGATCATCACCAGCTGCTAAAAGAGAGACAACCAGACAGTAAATGCTTAATAAGGAAAAACACAGCAACCTTTATCAAGTAGAGTTACTACAAATAAACCTACCTGAATCTGATTAAACCACTAGCACCAATGCTCAATTTACAGGAAAAGCAGAGACTAGAGAAAGATGTTAAGCAACACCATGGTGATACAATTGCCAAAATCCAGACTGAAGAAAACTCTACAGGATAAATAACCTAGTTCCTTGGATGCTGGAAAGAGTTAATAATGTTCAGACTTAATTCACACAAATTGTTGCAAAGATATAAGAGAATTTGAAATTTGAATAAAGGCTAGGTACTTGAGGATATAAACAAATTATTAGTTTTACTTGTGACAGTGCAACTGTGGTTCTTTTTTTTAAAGTATCTTTTGGAAATGCACACTGAAATTATTTTCAAAGAAATAATTTGATTTCTGGGACTTGCTTCAAAATATACTCAGTGAGTGTAAGTGAATAAACATATTAATGAAACAATATTTGTCATGACTGTATAATTTCTGAAGCTAGGTAATGAGTACATGATGGTTTATTTTACTATTATTTCTACTTCTGCATAGGATTGAAAAATTTCATCATACCTTAAAAATGTATTTTTCAAAAAAAATGTAACGGTGAGAAGGGGTATTTGGAAGGTTTTGTTTGTTCATTTGTTTTCTAGATTTAGTTTACTTTTATTCTTTTGAGTTTTAATAATGTACAAGATATAATTCACCAGAGTAACATTTTCTAACTAGGTGCCTCCACTTACCACTGCCATATATATAAACTGAAGGAGGAACTTGTTCATGACCAGCCTTCTGGGAATTGCATAAATGTGATAGATCTGGAACATGCTCCACAGTGCATGGGCTGATGTCATGTGGCTCTCTTGTAAATGGGAAGAAACTATGAAATGGCAGAAAATGCTCAATTTTGCAACTATTTTTGAAAATCTTTAATATTCCTTATTTTAAAAGTACATTAGTACATCTGACATAAAGTCAGAATGTAAACTACATCAGGTTGTGAGCAGAATTATGGTGTAATAAAAATGTGCAGTAGAACTGGACAGTGAAATAGCTCTGAATTTCATTGAAATGTGTTGTATCATTGATCATGGGTATAAAGCACAGCATATTTAGGGATTTGGCAAATGAGAATGTACAGATTTATTTTCCTAGGGCAGGCAGACATACTCTGGCACCTGTAAAAATATATATAAATACATTGCAACAAAAATAATCACCACCGTTATAAAATCTACAGTGCAGTGTAAAACACACACACACACACACACACACACACACACACACACACACACACACACAAACTCAAATTGCTTTAAGTAAATATATTTGTGGTAATGTTGACACTATTATCCTGAGGGTGATGCATGCATATTGTTAGGCAAAGTGAATAATTATATTGACATTATTAAGAACCAGGAATTTTGACATATAAAAGATACATATGTAAGATCATAGAGATTACATAAAAATCCTTGTAATGCTAAATTTAAATCTGAAGTTTTTTTATCAGGTGAATTTGTGATGTATTTTATCATATACATTTAAAAAATATCAAATATCAAAACTGGTAGCAAAGACTTCTCCCTAGCAACCAGATGATGATCTATGAGCATAATTTTCTACTAAACAAACAAAAAAGGGAAAAACATGGATGGAGCTTTACATCTACACAGAAGTGGAGAGATCAGCAAATCCTCTTCTATGTATGGACTGGGGCAGGAAATATATAAGATGAACTTGGAACAACTGTAGTGCCAGAAAATAAGAAAATGTTCTTACCAAACAAGAGCAACAACAAGAAAATAAAGAGCAACAAAACCACAATGGTGGAATATATCAACTGGACACAGGAACAACTGACAGAGCTTCCAATTAACACAACTGGAAAAATTCAAGCAAGAAAATAAAATAATATCAAATTATAACCCAAAGTATAAAATAAATAATTCCATATTGATGTAAAAAATTATTGAATATCTAGATAATTGGGGGAAAATAGACAAATTGTTCATGCAAAATGACAAGTAATTTCTATTGCTAGTCCTTCCTCAAGATGTAGAGAATAACTCCTCTCTTCAAAAATAGGATATACCTTGTGACTTTCTTTTAAATAATAGAATCCAGAAATAGAGAGAAAAAAATAACTTTATAGTGAAGTCTGACAAACGTGTTAGCCATGTGATCAAGGTCAACACCAACAGTGATAAGTTATGTTGGTATATAATGTGATAAAATGGCACTTTTTTAACGATCTTTTTTTCCAAAACACATAATCTCCATCTAATCATAAAAAAACAGCAGACAAATCCTAGAAGAATATTCTACAAAATACCTCTGCATTAATCCTGAAAACTGTCAAGATCATCAAAAACAAGGAAAGTCTAAGAAACTGTCATTGCTAGTAAGAGCCTAAGGAGACATGGTGATTAAATGTAATGTGGTATTCTTGAAAGAATTACTAAACAGAAAAAGAACATTTGGTAACAACTAAGCAAATATTAAAAATGTACAGACTTTAGTCAATAATGTCTCTATATAAGATCATTAATTGTAACAAATAATGTAAGATGTTAATAATAGGGAATAATGGGTATAAAGTTTATAGGAATTATCTGTACTAATTTTACAACTCTGTAAATCTAAAATTGTTCTAAAAATAAAGTTTATTTAAACAAGAACATTTTAAGAAATAATCGGTGAAGATTCCTAATTTGATTAAAAACAGTTATCTACAGATACAAGATAATGAAACCCAAATAGACTAAAAACAAAGAGATAAATACCTCAACACATCATAAGCAAAGTGCAGTAAAACAAAGACAAAAGAAAATCTTGAAAGCAGCAAGACACATAGTGCACAGGAATTACTGGTACTATTTAAAGTTGACTTTGATCAGAAACAATACAGGCAAAAAGGCATAGGAAGAACATATGCAAAGTGCTGTCAACAAAGAATTATTTAACCAACAAGTCTATTCTTAAAAAAAGGAAAGCAAAAATAAAACATTCCCAGATACACAAAGATTGAGAGACATCATTGTTAATAGATCTGTGTGGAAGAAGCACTAAAAGGAAGTCTTTCAGGCTGAAGGGAAATAATACCAGATGGCAATTTAAATTCACAGAAAGAAATGAAGAGTCACAAAAATGATAAAAATATAGGTAAGTAAAAGACTATATAAATATATTTTCTAATTTTTATAATTAAAAATAAGGTTGTATAGGGTAATGAGAATACTACTGTGTAGGGGTTTGTTAACTTATAGGGAGATTGGAAGAAATTAAGCTATTTTAGAACACAGCTGCTATATTTTTCTGGAATTAGGTCAGTATTTACTTGAAGTAGATTGTAATAAATTGAGATGTATACTGTAATTTATTGCAACTACTAACAAGATAATTCCAAAAATTTTGGTTATTTTTTGTTTTGAGACAGGGTCTTTCTCTGTCACCCATGCTGGAGTGCTGGGGTACAAACACAGCTCACTGCGTCCTCAGCCTCCTGGTTCAAGTGATATTCTGCCTCAGCCTCCCATTCAGCTGAGACCACAGGTGCACACCACCATGCCCAGATAACTTTTTGATTTTTTTATAGACACAGGGTCTTATTTTGTTGCCCAGATTGGTATTCAAGTAATTCTCCCACCTCAGTCTATCCAAGTGCTGTCATTACAGGCACGAGCTACCCTGTCTGGCCAAAAATGTAGCCTTAAAAAAATCAGCAGCTAATAGAAGATGTTTTGATCAATGTGGAATCCTAAGAGTAAAAGAAAACATGACAAGGAGAATTAGAAAATATCTTGAACTTGTGTTCATGGAAATGATAGGATCTGGGAAAAGTAGAAGCCAGGTGGCAGCACTTAATAATCATAAGCAAGATGGTAAAAAAAATTACCATAATAGGCAGCAAGGTTGGAATGGCAGCTAGGGCAGGGCTATTTAGTGGAAATGGTAAGAAAACACAGCATTCCTAGGAACAACATGGACAACCATTAAGGTCATTGCTTAACAAATCATAATGAGAAGAGATAATAAATGGATGCACAGAGCTGAGATTATCCACTTAATGGATTTGGCCAGTTTCCAGACCTAAGTCAATTCTCACTCAGAACCCATCAACTGAAGAAGAGGCCAGCTCTTGATAAAGAAGGACTCTGTAACACCTCAGGAAGTAGGTGCAATAGTGTTCTTCACAGATCCTTTGAAATGGGATTTATTGCTCTTTATTTGGATAAACATGTCCTGGAGAAAGACAAATAACTAGATATTTGTTGTATCTACTATCTGGATACAATGAAGACAGTCGTATATAGGATATAAAGTTAATGCTTAGAATCAGTTACCCACAGACGTCTTTATGGTACTCGGTTAGAGTATGAGTCCCCAGTAATAAATCTACTATTGGCCCAGAGCTATCTCACAATGGGTTCTATAACTTCATAAGCCCACCTGGTAGTTATTTATTTTCTAAAAAAATTATTTATTACATTTTAAGTTCTGGTGTACATGTACAGACCATGCAGATTTGTTACGTAGGTATACACATGCCATGGTGGTGGTTTGCTGCATCCATGGCCCCATCATCTACATTAGGTATTTCTCCTAATGCTATTCCTCCTCAATCCCCTCACCCCCTTCTATTCGTCCCCTAGCCCCCTACTCTACAGGCCCCAGTGTGTGACATTCCTCTCCCTGTGTCTGATACTTTGCAGCCATAAAAAAGGATGAGTTCATGTTCTTTGCAGGAACATGGATGAAACTGGAAACCATCATTCTCAGCAAACTGACACAAGAACAGAAAACCTAACACCTCATGTTTTCACTCATAAGTAGGTGTTGAACAATGGGAACACACAGACACAGTAGTTATTTCTTAGTTAAAAAATATATAACTAGAAAGGACATACACTGCAGTTAAGAAAATTCATATTGGCTCCTTGGCCTACAAAGTAAAAGCTAATGTGTAGGAAAAGTCAAATGGAAAGCATCTGAAATTTCTCCCTTCAGTCAAGGTAGTAATTTCTTTACAACAGTATTGTATTCTGAGGGAGAAAAAATGCAATTAGTGATGCTTTCCAGGAAAAAAAAAAATCAAGTGACCCTAAGATCATAACTGCCCACTGTATACTCCAAACTGTTAGATGCATCAAATCAAAAGATTGGACAAGGCCAATAACAATAAATCAAAAAGTGGAACTGCTATATCAGAAGTCAGGCTTGAGTAAATCCATGGGGCTCATACCTATGGTCTTAAGAGACATTTACTATGACCATTTGATTGAAGAGAAAGAAGTCCAAGCTTGATTCATGGATGAATCAGATTGAAATATAGGTAGAAACCAAAAATAGACTGCTGCTTCATGACAGCCCCACGCAGGAGTGACTTTGCAAAAAAACCATTAGAAGTCCTCTCAATGGCAAAGATACAGGTGAAGAAACTTGCCATTCACTTTGAGTAGAATCTGAAGTGGCCCAAGGGAAGGCTATACGTGTACTATGTGAGGCGGTAGATGATTTACCTATCTGGTGAGAGGGCTTGAAGTTGCAACATTGGAAAGCTAGTACAAGAATGTCTTGGAAAGAGGCAAATGTTAGACTTAGGGTAGTGGACACAAAGTGTGAGAATTTTGATATTGATTTTAATGCCCCAGAGAAATCATCAATTGCAAAAGAGGTTCAACCAACCAAGTGGAGAAGATGCCTTTACCAGTATATGTTAGTCTCTCTCCTCAGACATCCAGGGACTTGCGCAATGAAATCAAGAATAAATTACCTACAACAGGAGGTTAGGAAAATGGAAGATAGGAGGCAGGACTAAATTGCAGCTCCCACTTGGTTGGACAGAACAACATGTGGAGACTCACACTGTGAACCATCCAAGAGCTATCACAGGAACATACCAGGAAAAGCCAAGAAAATCCACAGACCCTTTGAAGGAAGCAGATTGCTTCTGCAGATCCTCAGAGACAGTCCAAAAACTGAGTACCCAAAGTGTGAAAGAGGGCTCGTCCACTCCAAACACACCCTCACTGAGGAACCTGAAGGCCTGAATCACGGGAGAATTTGATCTTAACCTGGAGCTGAGACAAGTTTAGATATCTAAGCAAAATATAGGGGTAGAAGCAGCAGTAAGAGCTATGTGGGCTCTCTCAGATCCCAGGGAAGCCATTTCTGACTTTATTCCAAAAAAAATCCCTGGGACGGGCTGCCAAAGAAATTGGGAAAAGACCACAGGGAGAAGGAAACTTCCAGCTGAAATTTGTAACAATTTTGACCACACATGAACTTTCCTGCACAGAACTTGTAGGAGGAGGTGAATCTGGAGTGCACACACAATACTGAAGCCACAGGAGGTGGGGGGGGGGGCGTGAAACCTGAAAGCCCTGACTACTTTCACAGCCAGGAGGCTGGCAGCCTAGGGCAAGTTCTCAGCCCTGCTCACCTCCTGCCTGGAAACAAACTCTGTGCTATTGAGGAGGCACATGGTGGAAGTGAACTCAGCCTTTGGGGTTGCGTGGGAGCTGGGTGAGGCCTGTTATTGCCAGCATTCCCCTACTTCCTTGGTGATCTGCATGACACAGCAGAGGCAGCCATAATCCCCCTAGTAACATAACTCCATTGGCCTGGGAATGACACCACCATCCCCAACAGAAGCTGCAGCAAGCCCCACACAAAGAGGGTCTGAGCTCAGTCATGGGCCTAACTAACCCTGTCCCAACCTGATGGTCTTTCTCTACCCATCCTGGTTGCTGAAGACAAAGGACATATTCGCAGAGTTCTAGTGCCCCATGCACCACTCAATTCTCCCTATACTACCACAGCCAATGCTATCTTGAAAGTGCCATCTCCTAGCAAGAGGCCAACTGGCACAATACTAGTGGAATAAACAAAACTATTAATACAACTAAGGATCCTCACAGAGTCCATTTCACTCCCCTATCACCTCCACCAGAGGTGCTGCTGCTATCCATGGCTGAGAGACCTGGAGGTGGTTCACATCACAGGACTCTGTGCAGACACCTCCTAGTACCAGTTTGGAGCCCAATAGCTCCACTTGGCTATATCCAGAAAAGAAATAACAATCTATAAAGTTTGGCTCCCACTAAGTCATGTCCCTAGGAAAAAAAGGGAGAGCACCACATCAAGGGAGCACACGGTGGGACAAAATAATCTGAACAGCAGCCCCTAAGCCCCAGATCTTCCCTTTGACATAGCCTACCAAAATGAGAAGGAACCAGAAAAACAATTCTGGTAGTATAACAAAATAAGTTTCTTTAACCCCCCCAAATCACACTAGCTCCCCAGCAATGGATCCAAACCAAGAAGAAATCCCTGAATTGCCAGAAAAAGAATTCGGAAGGTGTTATTAAGCTAATCAAGGAGGCACCAGAGAAAGGTGAAATACAACTTAATGATATCAAAAACATGATATAAAATATGAAAGGAAAATCTTCAGTGAAATAGCATGAATGAAAGATCACAACTTCTGGAAATAAAGAACACACTTAGAGAAATGCAAAATGCACTGGAAAATCGCTGCAATTAAATTATGCAAGCAGAAGAAAGAACTTCAGGGCTCAAAGACATAGGTTTCAAACTAACCACATCCAACAAAGACAAAAAGAATCCAAAAAAATGAACAAAGCCCCCAAGAATCTGGGATTTTATTAAATGACCAAACCTATGAATAATTGGTATTCCTGAGAAAGAAGAGAAACCTAGAAGCCTAGAAAACATATTTGAGGGAATAATAGAGGAGAACATCCCTGGCCTTGGTAGGGACCTAGACATCCAAATACAAGAACCTCAAAGAACACCTGGGAAATGTATTGCAAAAGGATCATCACTTAGGCAGATAGTCATAAGGTTATATAAAGTCAAGATGAGGGAAAGAATCTTAAGATCTGTGAGGCAGAAGTACCAGGTAACCTATAAAGGAAAATATATTAGCTTAACACCAGATTTCTTAGCAGAAACCCTACAAGCTAGAAGGGATTGGGGCCCTACCTTCAGCATCCTTAAACAAAACAATGACCAGCCAAGAATTTTGTATCCTGTGAAACTAAGCTTCATAAATGAAGGGAAAATACAATCTTTTTCAGACAAATGCTGAGAGAATCCACCACTACCAATCCAGCACTACACGAACTCCTCAAAGGAGCTCTAAATCTTGAAACAAATCCTCAAAATATACCAAAATAGAACGTCCTGAAAGCATAAATGTTACAGGGCCTATGAAACAAAAATACAATCAATTTAAAACAACAACAACAACAACAAGGCATCTAGGCAACAAATAGCATGGTGAATAGAATAGTATCTCATATCACAATACTAACATTAAATGTAAATGGTTTAAATGCTCCACTTAAAAGATACAGAATGGCAGAATGGATAGGAATTCACCAACCAAGTATCTCTTATCCTTAAGAGACTCACCTAACACACTAAGGACTCACATAAAGTTAAGATAAAGGAATGGAAAAGGATATTCCATGCAAATGAACACCTAAAGCAAGCAGGAATAGCCCTTCTTACATCAGACAAAACAAACTTTAAAGCAACACCAGTTTAAAAAGACAAAGAGAACCATTATATAATGATAAAAGGACTTGTCCAACAGGAAAATATAACAATCCTAAATATATATGCAACTAACACTGAAGCTCCCAAATTTATAAAACTACTGCTACTAGACCTAAGAAATAAGATAGATAGCAACACAGTAATAGTGGGGGACTTCAATTTTCCTTTGATAGCAATAGACAGGTCATCAAGACAGAAGGTCAACAAAGAAACAATGGATTTAAAGTATACCCTATAACAAATGGACTTAACAGATATATCCAGAATATTGTACCCAACAACTGCAGAATATACATTTTATTCATCAGCACATGGAACATTTTCCAAGATAGACCATATAATAAATAGGCCACTAAACAAGTCTCAATAAATTTTTTTAAATTGAAATTATATCAAGTACTTTCTTAACCACAGCAGAATAAAGATGGAAATCAACTCCAGAACGAACCCTCAAAACCATACAAATACATGGAAAATAAATAACCTGTTCCTGAATGATCATTGAGCCAACAAAGAAATCAAGATAGAAATTTAAAAATTAATTGAACTGAACAATAATAGTGACACAACCTATCAAAACCTCTGGGATACAGCAAAGGTGGTGCTAAGAGGAAAGTTCACAGCCTGAAATGCCTGCATTGAAAAGTCTAAAAAGCACAAATAGACAATCTAAGGTCATACCTCAAGGAACTAGAGAAACAAGAACAAACCAAATCCAAACCCAGCAGAAGAAAAAATAATAACAAAGATCACAGCAGAACTAAATAAAATTGAAACAAAAATATATATATATAAAAGGTAAATGAAACAAAAAGCTGCTTCTTCAAAAAGATAAATAAAATTGATAGACCATTAGTGAGATTAACCAAGAAAAAGAAGAGAGAATATCCACATAAGCTCAATTAGAAACAACATGGGAGATATTACAAGATACCATAGATGTACAAAAGACCATTCAAGGCTACTATGAACTCTATGAACAACTTTATGTGTATAAACTAGAAAACCTAGAAGAGACAGATAAATTTCTGGAAATATGCAAGCCTCCTAGATTAAAGCAGGAAGAAATAGAAACTCTGAAAAGATCAATAACAAGCAGTGAGGTTAAAAACATCAATAACAAGCAGTGAGGTTAAAATGGTAATTTAAAAATTGCCAGAAAAAAAAAAAATCCAAGACCAGACAGATTCACTGCCAAATTCTATCAGGCATTCAAAGAAGAATTTGTACCAATTCTGTTGACATTACTCCACAAGACAGAGTAAAAAGTAATCCTCCCTACATCATTCTATGAAACCAGTATCACCCTAATACCAAAACTAGGAAAAGACATAACAAAAGTGAAAACTACAAACCAACATCCCTAATGAATATAGATGCAAAAATCCTTAAAAAATACTAGTTAACTGAATCAAACAGCATATCAACAAGATAATCCAACATGATCAAGTGGGTTTCATACCAGGGATGGAGGGACAGTTTAACATATGCAAGTCAATAAATGTGATACACCAAATAAACAGAATTAAAAACAAAAGTGACATGACCATCTCAATAGATAAAGAAAAAGCATTTAACGAAATCCGGCATCCCTTTATGGTTAAAACCCTCAACAAAATCAGCATATAAGGTACAAATCTTAATGTAATAAAAGCCATATATTACAAACCCATAGCCTACATAATACTGAATGGGGAAAAGTTGAAATCATCCCCCCTGAAAACTGAAACAAAAAAGGATTCCCACTCTCACCACTTCTACTTCTATTCAACACAGCACTGGAAGCCCTAGCCAGAGCAATCAGACAAGAGAAAGAAAAAAAAGGGCAATGAAATCAGTAAAGAGGAAATCAAACTGTCACTGTTGGCTGATGATATGATTATATACCTAGAAAACCTTAAAGACTTCTCTGAAAAACTCCTTGAACTGATAAATGAATTCAGAAAAGTTTCAGGATACAAAATTAATGTATATAAATCAGTAGCTCTGCTATACACTAACAGCGACCAAGCTGAGAGTCAAATCAAGAACTCAACCCCTTTGACAATAGCCGCAAAAAAATAAAAATAAAATACTTAAGAATATACCTAACAAAGGTGGTGAAAGACCTCCTCAAGGAAAATTACAAAACACTGCTGAAAGAAATCATAGACAGCACAAACAAATGGAAACACATCCCATGCTCATAGATGAGTAAAATCAGTATTTTACTTAATTAAACTAAAAAGCTTCTGCACAGCAAGAGAAACAATCAGCAGAGTAAACAGACAACCGACAGAGTGGGAGAAAATCTTTTCAGTCTATATATCTGACATGGAACTAATATCTGGAATCTACAAGGAACTCAAATAAATCAAGAAAAAAATAATCCCATTGAAAATTGGGGGCTAAGGACATGACCAAAACTTAAAATGCAATAAAATAAATAAATGAGGAAAAAAAAAAAAAAGAAAATTCTCAAAAGAAGATACATAAAAGGCAAACAAACATATGAAAAAATGCTCAACATCACTAATGATCAGGGAAATGCAAATCAAAACCGCAATGTGCTATCACCTTACTCCTGCAAGAACAGCCATAATCAAAAAATAATATGTTGGCATGGATGTGATGAAAAGGGAACACTTTTACACTGCTGGTCAGTAGGACTAGTACACCCACTATGGAAAACAGTGTGGGGACTCCTTAAAGAAGTAAAAGTAGAACTACTATTTGATCCAGCAACCCCACTCCTGGGTATCTACCCAGAGGAAAAGAAGTCATTATACAAAAAAGATACCTGCACATGCATGTTTATAGCAGCATAATTCACAATTGCAAAAACATATAAAACCAACCCAAATGCCCTACAATCAATGAGTGAATAAGGAAATTGTGGTATATATTGGAATGCTTCTCAGCCATAAAAAATGAATGAAATAATGGTATTCACAGTAACCTGGCTGGAAATGGAGACCATTATTCTAAATGAAGTAAATTGGAATGGAAAACCAAACATCGTCTGTTCTCACTTATATAAGTGAGAGCTAAGGTATAAGGATGCAAAGGCATAAGAATGATATAATGGACTCTGCGGAATCGGGAGAAAGGGTAGAAGGGGTATGAAGGATAAAAGACTACAAATTGGGTACAGTGTATACTGCTTGGGTGATGGGTGAACCAAAATCTCAGAAATCACCACTGAATAAATTATTCATGTAATAGTACATCATCTGTTCATCAAAAAACTATGGAAATAAAAATAAAGAAAATGAATTAGCTAAAATGGCAGGCACAATTCTTGTTTATGAATTTAAACCCTACCCCAGTCTAAGATGATGATTTTTGCCCGGTCACTTTTAGTTATTTTCTGCTCTTCTAGGTATAGGGCTGTGTGACCATCAAAGGCATAAAAATATTGGTAAGTCTTAGTGAAACATAGTGTCAAACACCCTAGCTCCTTGGCTTTTACCTCCCTAAACATTTTCTAGGAAGAAGTCTTTTAATAGGTGCTAAGCACATTTGTTAGTGCTATGTTTATGCTAATTCTGATCGGCTAAAATTTGTTGGGAAAAATTATAAAACCTTATATTGGTGCATTTGTTTATAAAATTGCTAAAAACAAAATGTTTCTTCATCTCTCCTCATATCTTTAGACACCCTTCTTATGCAAATGAACCATTCCCTTATTTTCAGAAACCAAGTAAACATTTATTGACTCACCACTTCGAAGGTGCCTCAGGACCAAAGTGATCCCCTTCATATTTTCCAGAAAAAAACATAGCCACAGTGTTTCATTCCAAGGGGATCTATACTCAGCTCTTTGTATTTTAGGGTTCATTCATCTATATTCAATCTTTTTAGATTGTAAGCCTCTTATATTAGCTAGCACAATGCTGTTATTTGATACTTACTGGATAGTTGAGTAGATAAATGAAATAATAAATGAACAAATTAATACATGAAAAATATTTATGCCCTGTCAAAATAGAGGTGAATCATTTTCACTATAAGTCAATGATATTGTCAAATCATTGCCCCACAGACAGTGCAGAACATAAATTCATTTAATTGATGTTCTACGTGGATGAAGACTGCTTTCCAAATAAATGGGTCCAGACTTGCATTATGAATACTTGGCTGTGGTGCCATGCTGTGCTTTCTGTAAAAAAAAATTGTTATGAGGGCCAAAAGAGAACTGCTGTGAAACCTGATGGGACTTTAACCAGTTTCCAAATTGTAAAGTGATTGCTCTTGGGTTTCTACTATTTCCCATTCTCATTACACTTTTTGTCACTGGAATGGATTTATGTGGTGCCATATTCTGCACACATTACAATGTTTGTCAAGATAATGAATAGTCTGAAAATTTGAATTTCCAATACAGTCAGTGAATTATGAAAGTGTGTCTTAAAATATTTCCTCACTCTGTTCACTTACCCAACAAACTCGGCGTTCCCTCCTCTCAAAGCCTAACAGTTGCCAGGAAGAGGTCTGAGAGGTCAGCAAAGATTAGAATACTGAAAAGGTCAGCATGGCAAGGCCACTTCTTTAATTCATACCACATATTAGACATTAAAATTCTAGGTCCTCACTCTTATGACAAATGAGAATAAAAATAGCATAAAATTAATCGGCAACACTTCTTAAAGTGACAAAAGGTCATTAATTTCTTTGGTATTCATTACAATAACATTAATCATGAAAAGCTCTTTGAATGTGAAAGTAGCCGTTATGTGCAGTTCCATAGGAATTTGGTGGTAATTTAGCATTCATTAATGTCCATTTACAATGAAGTGTTACTATATTAATCCACTTTTCTGTGACAAAACCTGTAATAGGTGAAAGACATAATGCCTGTTCCTTCTGTAGACTTTCCATTTCAATTGTAAAGCCAACTTATGTCTTCAGTTGAGGCTAAAATTATAAGTGGTCTCCTGATTATTGTGGCTAGTCTTTGAGTCCAAGGTTCAAAGAATGTGAAAAATCAAGATGATTCTGGGTATCAAGAAACATAATAAAGTTTTTAAAACTTATGTCATTGTTTAAGATGAGTTTTTGCATTAGCTACAGGTTCCTCTAGCCAACTCAGTGACACTGAATGTAGGACTCAGTCTTCCTAGAGGTAAGTAGCTTGATACCATTTCATGCCTCAAACCCTACCCCTACTTCTGGCTTGCTGTCTTGTTGAAACTGGTTAAAATGAATAGATAATATCCATTCTGGTAACAAAGAGTACAATGTTAATGGAAAATATTAGAAACCTAAAGCAATGGCTATTGTCTGGTAAAAACAACTCTCTACTGGAATAATAATCAACTTTTCAATAATAATAGTAATAATCATCAATGACTACTATTGGACATTTATTCTAGGCATTACTGTAAGAAATTAACATCCATTCACTAATTCAATTCTTTAACAACTTTAGAAAAACAGCACTATTATTATCCCTATTTTACGCAGATTAGGAGAGGAACACAGGACATGCAACCAGCAACTGACTGAGCTAAAATTGAAACCGGCCAGCCTGGCTCCAGAATCTACCTTCTGAGGAATTACAATTTGCTGCCTCTTATCTTGCCAGATAGGCTGTTTGCAAGAACATTGAGTAAGATGGTAAACAAAATAACAGAACACGCACACACACAAACACACACCTCCTTCAATTTCCTAAGGATTCTAGGAGAACAGAAATGTGTCCCTGTGAATGAGAGCTTTCCAAAACATGAATGCTGCAACAGGTTCCAGGACATACGATGCCTTTGGCCCTGAGGCAGCCAGATGGGGTCTAGGGTAGCCAAAGCCAGGTCAGTTGCAACCCGAATCTGCCTCTTCCAGGCTCCTTACAGCGTATTGGAGAGAAGCAGAGTCTGAGGTACTACATGCCTCTGGGCCACTGACAAGATGAGTGATGTCTGTCATTGCTGCTGTGTGCCAGTTAGGCTGAATGCAGACAGGGAGGTGCTGTACCACTTGGCATTACACCTCAGAAGCCAGCTGCAAAGCACAGCCCTGCTGTGGAAATGGAGGAAAGAGCCAACAAAGCTTCTAGAAGATGTCACATTGTAAGTGGTCAAGGAGCGCTATCCAGCCCAAGGTGTGGCCAGTTGGGAGTGATGGTGGGGGCATGAGAGGATATAGGAGGCCAGGAACAAGTGCCTGGTGTGCTAAATGCCAGGCAGCACCCTGACTCCCTGCCTTCATAGATGTCAAAACTTCTAATCAATTTGCAGCCAATGAGCCCTTTTATTAGAATCCAAACTATCTGTAGTGTGACAGCTCTAACAATGCACTCGCATTCTACAAATTAGAACTCCATTATTATTTCTAAATACTTGATATGAAAAAATTCAATTAGATTTGAATCCTTTCATATTATCACAGGAAATGTCAACATTTTAGTCCATGAAAGAAAAGGAAGGGCTGTTAGATCCTTCAACGTAATGTCAACTGTTGTAAATTGTGGAACAATCACAAAAAATGTTGTAAGTTTTTTGTAAAACCATTTGTGGAATAAAGTTTCTTTGTCTACAGAGACAATGAAGAATTTGAAGACATCATTAAAAACTCTTTTCAGAAATTGTATGCTGTCATTTCAAGCATGAACCCTCACATTAAAAAGGTATATTCATGGAAGAAAGCTCAGTTTTCATAATAAAATAGAAATTCATCTGAAATTTTGTAAATATTTAACACTATCTTCTTTTTTTTTTTTTGTATTTACTGTTCTTATATACTATAAAGAAAAGGCAATGACCATTTTAGCTAAGCCCTGTAAGAATTTCCTAAATCCTCTCAGAATACCCCAGAATGCCATACAAATATTCTCAGGCTTTTCCCAGGGTTCTTAGAAGAGAAGATACAACAGGAGCTTACAAAAATCACCCAAGGAAGAACAGAGAGCTTTGAAGTCCCCCTGCCTTCCTAAATGTTTTAAAATATTTATTATGGCCATGAAGGCTTTTTTTAAAGTGATAAATTCTCACCAGATTAAAAGGTAAACTCAGCTGAGCATAGGGAATCAGGTTTTGAACTTGACAGGCCAGGGAGGCTGCCTGGAGCCTGACAAAACCTCTCTTTGAAGATCCTTGCAATGCACATGCAAGTACTTGGCAGCTGTACTAGGGAGGAGACATTTATTTTTATTCATACTATAAAATCCCTGCCTTCCTAGAGTATTGCTATGCATCTACAGCATCACCACCCTGATTATACCTTTAGTAACACACAAAAAAAGTGAACAGTTATTCTGAGGCTGCCCATTAAGCCTGGTGGTCCTAGTTACACATAAGCCTTTGTGAATATGGGCCACCCCATGTGAGAGAGAGAGAGAGAAAATGCTTCTGCTACCCACTGCCACCTCCCTTACATAGGTAGGGGTAAATGCCTATGGAGGAGTCTTGAGTTCTCCTTGAAGAAAGAAATGTCTTTTTCATAATAGAAAGGTCAGATGGCATAGAGATTCCCTCTGCCATGTATTTACTGAGTCTATTGGACAAAGTACTTAACCATATCAAAACTGTTTCCTCATCTCTAAAATGGGACTAGACTTACCTATGTCATATGGTCTTTGTAAAGATTCATGGGAATAAGGTTCATTAGGTCCAATACTGCAAGGTCTTCAATACATTCTAACCAATAACATGATTGCCATTATTAATGTTTCTTGAACGAAATTGTTAAAGTATCATTTAAAGTGTTAACTAGCTTCAAAAGTTCTATTTTTTCCTGAATTGAAGAGTCACAAGATAATGTGTGTGTAAATAAATGTGACAATTTTCTCATCAAAGCAATAGGCTCTGTAATTCTCTCCTTTAGGCCTAAAACTCTCAGGTGAGTTTATTGCTAGTTTCTTTCCCTTTTTCCTCCTCATCCCTTATGCCCTAACAGGAGATGCCAGAAAAACCTCCCTGTAATATTGGCTTCCTTTTTTTTTTTTCCCTGAAGTGGGCTGAATTGGCACATCTGAAGCTTATGACCTATCCTTTAAGCTGCAGGCTCCTCCACTGATCTTCACATCCAGTTATGAAAGCTTCTGATTCATGATCATCTCACTTTTCTAACTGTCATAGTCTATTCAAGCTGCTATAACAAAATATCTTAGGCTGGGTAATTTATAAACAACAGAAATGTATTGCTCGTAGTTCTTGAGGCTGGGCAGTCCAAGATCAAGGTGCCAGCAGATTCAGTGTTTGGGAAGGGTCATGTTCCTCACCAGTGCTGCCTTCTTGCTGAACTCACATGGCAGAAGAGGCAAACAAACTTCCGTGGGTCTTTTGAATAAGAGCACCAATCCCATGCATGAGGGTTTTGCCCTCATGCCCTAATCACCTCCTAGTTTCCTACCTCCTATTAGGGATCAGTTTTCACCGTACAAATTTTAAGGTGATTCATTCAGACCATAGCACTTACATTTTCTTCTGTTCTTACTTTTCCTGCCCTTATGAATATTCACTCCCCTTGCATCTACTAAGAATAGTTGACTACCTTCCTTGACTCACTGTTTTTCATACCTTAACTGCCCCCTGGTTGCTACCCTAATTTCCAGATTTCCCAACCCCTGGATTTCCCCTAATTTTAAAGCCCCAAAGTTTGTACTCACTCATTTCTCAGTCACCAAACCAACCCCTTTTTTTTCCCCCACCATAATGGTGCAAGAAACTGTTACTCTGTCACTGAAACCTCTCCTTATATCCTTACATCACATTTCCTTCCACTCCCTCCATCAGGAGGGTCACAAGAAATCTTCTGCTCTTTCTGAAAGATGGTGAGATCCAAACATAACATATTGAAGACCTGAGATCTACCCCATAATTGTGGATTCTCCTCCCTCCTGCCTTTGTTTTAAACAGCCAGCATGGAAATGCATGGGACCTATAAGGTTAAAAAAAAGACATATTGTAAGAGTTCATAAAGAGTTTCATGATAACTATGTAAAAACAATCACGTTTACTTGTGTTTTACTTGTGCCTAGCTCAATGTCTACACGTTGTAGATGTTCCATAAATATTTGCTGCTTACATTTATCAGTTAATGAACGTATGAATAAAATACTGGATGGCAATATACCCAAATGGTTATCTTTGAGTGATAGGATTATAAATCCTTGTTGCTTTTCCCTACTTTTCCATATTTTTCAAGTTTACTATAATCATCATGCATGGCTTATACAATTGCAAAAAACACTTTATTGGAAAAAGTAATAGTCAAATACATTCTTAGTACATACGGAGATGACCCTATAAAACACTTTTTGAAACCAAACACAAAAGAGTACATATTGCATTATCCCATTACATAAATTTCACAAACAGGCAGAATAAATTCATGGTACTAGAGGATGGTGGTGACCTTTGTTGGGAACTAGTTAACTTTGATTTCTTTATCTGATGCTAACTACATCTTTGTATTCGTTTTGTGGAAATTGGAAATGTACACACGTGTATTTTTCTGCATCAATATTAAACTTCAATAGAAAGGTTACCTTTGAAACTGAAAAACAAACTAATCATCTTTCAAGTAAAATGCTTCAGAAGAAAACAGTTTTATTTTAAAGTTTTAATCTACTGATTCTAACCTCATTCTATTCATATAAAAGAAATATAGGTATGAAAATAAAGAAGAGAATAAGTATCACTCCACAGCACTTGAGTAATATTTGAAATGAAAAAGTATTATATTGGGAGGAGTAATTATTGCCATGTTTAAACTCAAGTTTTCAATCTTTAAAAACTGTTGTGTAATTACCTAATATGCTAATACAATTGGAATAGGTAATATTTGCTTTTTCTGTGCTTAAAATGTGATATATTAGAATTCTGACCTCGCTATCTCTAAGGTGGCTGCTCTCACTCTCAAAACCAAAAGCCTTTTTATACTTACTGCTTGTAAGTCTGTTCTCATGCTGCTGATAAGGATATACTTGAGAGACTGGGTAATTTATAAAGAAAAAGAGGTTTAATGAACTCAGTTTCACATGGCTGGGAAGTCCTCATAATCATGATGGAAGGCAAAAGGCATGTCTTACATGGTGGTAGGCAAGAGATAAATGAGAATCAAGCTAAAGGGGAAATCCCTTATAAAACCATCAGATTTCATGATATTTACTTACTACCATGAGAATGGTATGGGATAAACTACTCCCATGATTCAATTATCTCTCACCTGGTCCCTCTCACAGCACATGAGAATTATGGGAGCCACAATTCAAGATGAGATTTTGGTGGGAACACAACCAAACCATATCATTTTGCCCCTGACCCCTCCCAAATCTCACATCCTCACATTTCAAAGTAAATCATGCCTTCCCAACAGTACCCCAAAGTCTCAATTCATTTCAGCATTAACTCAAAAGTCCACAGTCCAAAGTCTCATGTGAGACAAGGCAAATTCCTTCCACCAGTGAACCTGTATAATCACAAGCAAGTTTGTTACTTCCTAGATACAATGGGATTACAGGAATTGGGTAAATACAGCCATTCCAAATGGGAGAAATTGGCCAAAGCAAAGGGGATATGGGCCCTATGCAAGTCCAAAATCCAATGGGGCAGTCAAATCTTAAAGCTCCAAAATGATGTCCTTTATTCCATGTCTCATACCCAGGTCATGCTAATGTAAGAGGTGGGTTCCCATGGTCTTGGGCAGCACCGCCCCTTTGGCTTTACAGGGTAGTCTCCTTCTCAGATGTTTTCATGGGCTAGTGTTGAGTGTCTATGGCTTTTCCAGGTGTACAGTGCAAACTGTCAGTGGCTCCGCCATTCTGAATTCTGGAGGATGGTGGCCCTCTTCTCATGGCTCCAGTAGGCAGTACCCCAGTGGTGACTGTGTGGAGGCTTCAACCTCACATTTCCCTTCCGTACTGCCCTAACAGAGGTTCTCTGTGAGGGCCTCGCCCCTGCAGCAAACTTCTGCCTGAACATCCATGCATTTCCATACATCCTCTGAAATCTAGTCAGAAGTTTCCAAACCTCATTTCTTGACTTCTGTGCAACTACAGCCTCCAGAACACCATGTGGAAGCTGCCAAGGCTTGGGGCTTGCACCCTGTGAAGCCACAGCACGAGCTGTACCTTGGCCCCTTTTAACCATGGCTAGAGTGGCTGGGATGCAGGGCACCAAGTCCCTAGGCTACACACAGCAGGGGGGCCCTTGACCCGACCCACAGAACCATTTTTTTCTCCTAGGCCTTCCAAACTGTGATGGGAGGGGCTGCCACAAAGGTCTCTGACTTGTCCTGGAGACATTTCCCCATTTTCTTGTTGATTAACATTTGGCTTCTCATTGCTTATACAGATTTCTGCAGCTGGCTTGAATTTCTCCTCAGAAAACTGGCTTTTCTTTCCTATGGAATTGTTAGGTGGCAAATTTTCTGAACTTTTATGCCCTGTTTCTCTTTTAAAACATAATTCTTTTAATGGCATGCAAGTCACCATTTGAATGTTTTGCTGCTTAGAAATTTCTTCTGCCAGATTCCCTAAATCATCTACCTCAAATGCAAAGCTCCACAAATCTCTAGGGCAGAGGCAAAACGCCACCAATCTCTTTGCTAAAACATAACAAGAGTCACCTTTACTCCAGGTCCCAACAAGTTCTTCATCACCATCTGAGACCACCTCAGCCTGGATATCATTATCAGCATTTTGGTCAAAGCCATTCAGCAACTCTCTGGGGAGTTCCAAACTTTCCCACATTTTCCTGTCTTCTGAGTCCTCCAAACTATTCCACCCTCTGTCTGTTACCCGGTTCCAAAGTTACTTTCACATTTTTTAGTATCTTTACACAATGTCGCACTCTACAGGTACCAATTTACTGTATTAGTCTGTTCTCACATCGCTGATAAAGACATATCCAAGACTGAGTAATTTATAAAGAAAAAGACGTGTAATGGACTCACAATTCCACATGGCTGGGGAGGCCTCACAATCATGGCTGAAGGTAAAAAGCACATCTTATAAGGCAGCAGGCAAGAATGAAATGAGAACCAAGTGGAAGGAATTTCCCCTTATAAAACTATCAGATCTCATGAAACTTATTCGCTACCACAAGAACAGTGTAGGGGAAGCCACTCCCGTGATTCAATTATCTCCCACCTGGTCCCTCCCACAACACATGGGGTTATGGGAGCTAAAATTCAAGATAAGATTTGGGTGGGAACACAGCCAAACCATATCACTGGTTACTTTAGAAAAGACTTTAGAAACTACCATTCCCATATCCTTGTTACTAGAGAAGTGCTCATGTTGGGAATCACTCAGACCTTGACCTTGCCTAGCACCTTTTATTTCATAATGGCAACAAGTGTCTTATCTCATCTGAGTCCTGTGGACCTACAAGCCTGTTATCCAATGAACACCCTCAACCCCACCCTGGAAACTTTTCCTGGGCACCTAACAAAAGCTAAACTGTGTCCGGGCACTCTTTCCAAGCAGGACGGGCTGTGCACAAACCCAGTTTCCCACAAGATCAGCAGGTGCTAAGAGTTGACATGTAAGGTACAAGTGCTTGGGGCTGAAGCAGTCTGTTTGTCCCCTGGTGCAAGGCCTGCTCTAATAATCTCCCATTTAAAAGGAAAGCAAGGTCAGCATGGTAACTTATGCCTGTAATCCCGGCACTTGGGAGGCAGAGGCAGGCAGGCACATCACTTGAGGTCAGGAGTTTGAGACCAGCCTGGACAATATAACAACACTCTTTCTCTACTAAAAATACAAAAATTAGCTAGGTGTGGTGGTGCATGCTTGTAATCCCAGCTACTCCAGATGCTAAGGCTTGAGAATCATTTGAGCCTGAGACATGGAGGTTGCGGTGAGCCAAGATCATGCCATTGCACTCCAGCCTTGGTGACAGAGCGAGACTTCGTCTCAATAAATAAATAAACAAAAGTAAAGAAGAGTAAAGGAAAGCAAAAGAGGGTGAGGTCCCTCTCCTATAGCCCATGCCCAGTGTGCATAACTGAGATGTTTCCCTCTGCCATAGAAAGGGGGACCCACCAAACCAGGCACACTATTCGTGTTCACCTGAGCCCCATGCACAACAGGCCTCCAAAAAATATCCAGTGTAACAGATATGGAGAACTATCTCCTTTAGAGATTCTCAATCTTATCTCTAATTACAGGAGATAGGAGCCCAAATTCACCCTCAGCTTTATCCATCACTGGGATTCAGAAATGTTTGGCAGGTAATTTATTAAAAGGTAAGTAAATTGAAAAGATTATGAAGGAGCGCTGAAGAAATGTCAAAAATATAGGAAAATATTTCATTTTACCACTAATTAAAAATAAAAATGCAATAGCATTTCATATCAAAATTAGCAAAATTATTACAAAATCAGTAATTTAACCATTAGAACTCAATGTTATGCCATGTCTACATTGTTGGCACATAAAGACATTGAAATGCAATATAAATACATGTAACTTGATGTATATCAATTTGATTAATATTCCTACTTTTTTACTAGTAATTCCAGGAAAGTTATATTAAGAAAAATATTTTTTAAAATAATCATTGCAGCATTATCTAAACTATATTTTCTTTAAAAAATTAAGTGAACTATTAAAGTAAAATATTATGTAGGTTTTTAAAAATAATAGCAATGAACTCTATGTAACTACAAGGAAAAGTGTTTATAACATTATTAACTAAAAAATTTAGATTCAGAAATGTACAATTCCTATTACAATTACATACAATATGATTGTATACCAATCAAAATGGAAAGAAAACAATATGCTAAAATGAAGTCAGCTATTCTCTTAGGCTTATAAATTGGGATAATTTACGTATTCAAAAAATACATTTAACTCTGGGCAATAAAAATACATTTAACTAGACAATTACCTCTTGGACATTATTGCATATTCTATAAACAACAAAATATACTTATTTTGTCACACTAAAAATATAACAAAATCAAAGATATTTTGCTTAAATACTTAGAAACTGTAGAATAATGGAAAAGTCACTTAAACTTTCTGAACCTTTATCTTCTCCTTTATGAAATGGATATGTAATACCTGTCACTTAAATCTCAGATTTTATACTGCCCAAGTGAGTCAATGCATATAAAATTGCTTATAAATTATGTGTTAAAAATAGAATTTGATACATCCAGGTATTGAAAATTTAATTTAAAATTCATGTGATGGGGAGATTTTGATCCTTGAATTATGTGCCAATGTTATTTGGAAATCAATAGCTAGAATAAATAAAACAACTATTATTTAATTAATAAACACTAAGTTTCAGGCAAGAGTTGACAATTCACATACATTTTTCCCTCTTCTTTTGTAACAATTAGTAAGATAGATATATTCAGGAAACTGAGGCTAAGGAATGGTTAGGGAATTCATCAAAGACAATAAAACCAATAATGACCAATATCTAGTTTAGCCAGAGTTCAAGTGAAAATTTCAGGTTGGCTGAAAGTCCAATATCAACCAATTATGTGATGTTGCCTTTTTGCAGTTTCTATAATCTTAGCCTATATTAGTAGAAGCGTTATATTTTGAAAACAGGTAACAATATCACAACCATACTGAGGGACCACAGTGTTAGGGTCAGGGTTGTATGTAGAAGCCATTTTTGAGAAGATATATCAATAAACAATAAAATCAGAATGCAGACACAATGGTAAAGAATTGGGAAACCATGCCGTAGAAAAAGCAATTGAAGAAATCGGTGATGGTTTGAAATGCAGAAGAAAAAAATAATAATAACCATAGGGCTGCCATCCTGAAGTAGACTCAGATTAATCCTTTGGGCATACAGAACCATACATAAATCAACAACTGGAATGGTAGATCACAACAACTTCTAAGAAAGAATACTATCTTTTGCGGCAATGAGCTTATAGGAAAAGTCGTTATTGATTACTGCCTAGTTTGAACTGCAAACTATAAAATGGGTCAATGTAGGATGGTTTGTGTGTGTCAGTGTGTATGGATGTTTGTGTTCGTATATGAATGGTTAGCAGAATGCTGAAAATTCAAGACATCAGCCACCAATGTAAAACTTAATTACCCTAAAGGAAATTTTTTGTGAAGGGTAATGGGGAAAAAAGCAATGGGCCTGAGAATATCCTGAGGAAATTAAGGAGTAAATTAAAGAGTATGACAAGGATCTTAGCCATGTGAGCATGAGGGCGTATTAAAAAAAAAAAAAAAATGAAATAGCACATTGCTGAGATGGAAAAAAAAAAAAAGAAACAAAAAAAACCTCTACAATCAATACATGAGACTTCCAGTTGGAAGGTCAATTTTACTTGTATTAATACTTCCTCATGGTCTCCAGGTGAGCATCAACAGTGTATTTTTTAAAAATCTATCATTAAAGGGCTTCACAAAGAAGCTGAAGTACCTACAATAATAGAAAAATTTCCTGCAAAGAGTAAGAAATAGGCTCATATAACCTTTTGAAGAAGGCTTCAAGCC
This sequence comes from Sapajus apella, assembly GCF_009761245.1. Taxonomy (NCBI): domain Eukaryota; kingdom Metazoa; phylum Chordata; class Mammalia; order Primates; family Cebidae; genus Sapajus; species Sapajus apella. Next base: position 4,601,247 of record NW_022436997.1, read on the forward strand.
TCAATATCAAGAATTCAGTGACATGGGTATTTTTAGTTATATCCCTCTTCTGAAAAAGATATGTATTATAGTCACATTTATTTTAGGTTATACCAAGCTCTCTTAATTGCATGACGTTTGGGGCAGGAGTTTGGTAAACTTGACATAACAAGACAGAGAAGCCGAGTTGTTGTGGTTTTTAATCTGGATTACTTGGTTCTTATATCTTGCACTTTCTTTCCAAATAGTTTTTTACGTATCTTTATTGGCTTCACTAGAGTAAAAAGTACCTCAAGTACATTCTTTTGTGTGTACAGCCAGCACAGGGTCCAGCATAAAATTTTGTATAAAAAAATGAATACCTTGTATACTTACAAGATAGATAAGTGAATGAAATGGTAGGACACCAGCTATCCTCGATTTCCATAAGTGGAATAAAATGTAAGTCTATCATGTTTAATAGTCCTTACTACCTTCATAAATTTTCTTTCTGAAAAATTATTCTTATAAGTTAACATTTGTTAAATAAAAGCTATTTTTCATTGATTTATGTGATACATTATATGATACATTTCAAAATGCTCTCGTTCATTTATGTGCAATTAATCTCCAATGGAAAATGACCTTTAATATCCTATAACCTTTTAACTATATATTTCTGTCTTAAAGATTTACCATTACATTTTAACAACTGAAAAAAGCTGAATATCAGGGAAGAGAACAGAGTTAACACCATAATTAATTATCAAAACTATTCCGCATTGAGAAAAATCACAGTAATGAAACAGAAAATACAAAAGCTTTGTGTTTGAACCCTAGCTCATGCACCTAACTTTTTCTGTGCCTAAATTTTCTGGTTTAGAAAATAAGAAAGTATCTGTTGCATAGGACCTGGTTGGTGTGAGAATTAAAATATTATACCAAATAGCCTGTCACAGAGTAGATATTCACTAAACAAACCTTTCTTCCTTTAGTGTCTAGATTGCAGAGCACATGGCATTTTTGTGTGACCCTAGTACTCTAGGGATGGTAAAGGAAGAAAGAAGTTTTTAAGAACTATAACCCTTAAGCTGTTAATTCCCACTGTTATGGACTGAACTATGTCCTCCCCTAAAATTCATATGTTAAAGCCCTAACCCCCAGTGTGACTGTATTTGGGTTGGAGCCTATGAGGAAGTAACAAAGGTTAAGTGAAATCACAAGGGTTCTAATTCAATAGAACTGATGTCTCTCTAAGAAGAGGAAGAAACATCAGCACCTGCTAGCCCACTCTCTCACAAGCACAGGTGAAAGGCCATGTAAGGGAGCAGCCAGAAACTGGTCATCTGCAAGCCAGCAACAGATCCCTAACCAGAAACAACCCAGAACACACCTTGATGTTGGACTTCTAGGTTCCAGAACTGTGAGAAAATAAATTTGTTGTTTAAGCACCCATCCTGTGGTATTTTATTATGGCAGCCTGAACAGACTAATACATCTGCACACAAGAGTTCTAGCTTATAATTAGAGTTGGGGGTGAAGCAGGAAAATATCCCATGGTGTCATTGGAAATTAAAGCGTCCTTTGACAATTCAAGTTTTACAAGAAGATGAAAGTAGAGGTTATTTGCACTGGATGGCATGACAAGCTTGAATTCTGATTCCTACCTGGTATTCCAGGACCACTGTTTCTCTCTGGCCACGAAATTCACCTATCCAAGTAGAAATTGACCTCCTGGCCATGGCTTCATCAGCATCATGTTACTCCTTGAGAATGGAGTCACACAAAGTTTTTAGAGAGTAATTCCCCTTCCTAGGAGCATGTGAATTCTACAAGAATGCTCCAGAGAAGGCACTGTGTAAGCTCCAGTATGCAGAGTTCTTAGTTTAAATTCCAACCGAAGAGAATCCTGATATGAAGATTAAAGTGTAAAAATGTATTTAGAAGGCAATTCTAGAAAACTGGTAGAAGAGTAGGGAGGTGAAGAAAGAACGAAAAGGGCTAATAAAGGGTGTGTCCTCAAGCAAGGTGCCACTGTAGACAACTGGAGCTTAATTTATCTTGGGAACTAGAAAATAGTTTAGAACATGGGCCTCAAAGCTATCCCACTTCAGGAGGATGGGAATGTGGGTATTTACTATCCACCCAAAGGGAACTGGAGAATGTATGGGCAATGTTGGCTTGCTCAGTGGCTTCAAGAGCCAGGTAACACTCAGGCAGAGCTGCAGGTGCAGGTACACTGAAGTTTGGAAGTCATGCATGAAGCATCATTGCTTCAGGGATGTGGGTAGGGAATTGACAATGTCAGCTAAAAGGTCCTATTTCTTATTGATTTATTCATGAATTACCTGCTTCCTTTTAAAAGTGATTTGAATCTCACAAACGTACATTTAATGAGATAAAATCGTATTGCATAGTTTGTAATAAGCCTAAGAGTCTTTAACAGTGAGAAATTTTAAACTACATGTAGATTCTTCAAGAGGTTAATATGCTTGAACAGTTAAAGTATCTTCATTATAATCACAGCACAATCTGATTAACAATCTTTGACAAAAGAATTTTCTAAACAAATGCAAACTTCAGCCCAAGCACTATTTGAACACCACAAATACCAACTAACCAAGATTGAATTTGTAAAGGATTCTGTTGGTCTGTTGCTTTTCTATATGACAGTAACTTTTTAAGAGGTCACTGCACATTAGCTAGAAGACATTAAGCTGTTTTACGTTTCTCCAGCTGAAATGCAGCTTTTTAGCAATTGTCTTCCCAGATTGCAGCTTTCTGCAACTCCTTCTTGGCTACTTAATAGGATATAAAGAACTTTCCATCTGGTCTGATCAATCCTGGAAAACAAGCTGCCTTTACATGTCAACCAGTTTCAGAACGCCCGAGGTGAACAGGAAACTTTCTATGGCCTTATTAAAGGTATTTAAAAATAGAATACTTGTCCTTCTTTCCCAGTACCTTCCTGAGTTTCATATCAGACTGAGGTGGCAATAAGCAACTGCTTGAAAGAAATGCCATCAGTGTGGCATATTCCATATACAGTCTAAAGCAAGTATTTGTTGCTTGCATTCCTGAATATCTGCTTGATTAGTCAAATCTTTTTCTGTTTTCTACTTATTTTATTTATTTATTTTTGAGACTTAGTCTTACTCTGTCATCCAGGCTAGAGTGCAGTGGCAGAATCTTGGCTCACTGCAACCTCCAACTCCCTGATTCAATCAATTCCCCTGCCTCCCGAGTAACTGAGATTACAGGCACCCACCACAGCTAATTTTTTGCCCAGCTAAGTTTTTTTGTATTTTTAGCAGAGACAGGGTTAGCCATGTTGGCCAGGCTGGTCTTGAACTCCTGACCTCTGGTGATCCACCCTCCTTGGCTTCCCAAAGTGTTAGGATTACAGGCATGAGCTACTGTGCCCAGCCTGTTTTCTAAATTAAAGAAATATGTATTGCATAATTTTGACAAAGTAACTGGACTTTCAAAATTATTAAGCTTTTCCAATACAAAAATTAATTTTTGACTAGCTGCTTTGTGTAAAACAGGGGTTCACATTTCTATAACTACCTTAGTGAATATACAATTATGTCAGGTGTCGAATTTGTCCCAAGTGCTGATTGCACTTGTACTCAAAATTTTTGTTTTTTATTCCAGGACCTAAACAATTAGATTGGAAAATTCTCTATTCTTTTAGAGCCCCTTAACTAGCTGAATTGAAATAAGTAAATGAATAATTTAAGAAAGATTTATTGAACACTTGTTACACAGACAACCTGTGCTTGGCTTTGTGGAGAAGAGAGAAAAGCAAAGGAAAAATAAAGGGAAGGACTCGTACAGGTATCATTGTGCTGTCTGCTTTGCCTGCATTGTGTAATCTTCCCATCAATCATATGTGGTAGTTATTATAATGCTTGTTTTCCAAAAGAGAAGGAACTAAGCTTCAAAGCTCAATATAAATTAAAACAGACCTCTGAACACTTGAGCTTACACAGTGCCTTCTCTGGAGACTTCCTTAGAATTGGAGAAGGAAGGAACTAAGTTTTGAATTTATCTGGGAAGTGCACACCAATGGTACAAGTTCTTATCTCCGTAACTCAGCAGTCGATTTGCTTTACATCATATCTGCCTTCCAAAGAGAAACCAAAAGATAACTTTGACTCTCCAAAGCAAATTGCAAAAATATCAGTTTGGGAGCAATTTTTTTTAACATCTTTAGTGAAGTAAAATTGACACCCCCCAAAAAAAAGAATATGTCTAAAGTGTACAATTTAATTTTAACATATATTCATCCCTACATTCAAACCATCATTACAATCAAAAAATGAGTACCCCAAAATCCTCACCTCCAAAATTTCCTTGTAATCATTTGGAATTCTTTTCTCCTGTTTTTCCTCCCATCTGCAGATAATCGCTGATCTATTTTTTTTCCCATTATTAGTGCTCATTTTCTAGAACCTCGTATAAATGGAGCCACACAATATGTAGTCATTTGTCTAACATCTTCCATGCAGCATAAGAATTACCAATGTTGTTGAATGTATCAATAGTCTACTCATTTTTATTACCAAAGAATATTTCCATTGTATGACTATACCACAGTATGTTTATACAGTCACCTGTTGATGGACTATTTAGGTTGTTTCCAATTTAGGGTTACTGAAAACAAAGCCATATAAAAATATGTCCAGTTTAACATGAAATTGTGTACTTTAAAAAAATTAATGTGTATTGTATTTTTGAATATGTATTGTATTATTGTATCTTTGTATGAATCTATGTTCCCTTTTTTTTCAGTTAACTACCTAAGAGAATAATAATCAGTCTTATGAGAGGTATATTTTTAACTTTTTTTTTTTTGAGGCAAAGTTTTGCTCTTATTGCTCAGACTGGAGTGCAATGGCATGATCTCGGCTCACTACAACCTCTGTCTCCTGGGTTCAAGTAATTCTCCTGCCTTAGCCTCCTGAGTAGCTGGGATTATAGGCATGTGCCACCATACCCCGCTAATTTTGTATTTTTAGTAGAGGTGGGGTTTCTCCATGCTGTTCAGGCTGGTCTGGAACTTCCGACGAAAGTACTGGGATTACAGGCATGAGCCACCACACCTGGCCTATTTTTAACTTTTTAAAACAACTGTCACACTGTTTTTCAAGATAGTTACACATTTTTATGTTTCCACCAGCAATACAAGACAGTTTCAGTTGTTCCACATTCTTGTTAACACTTGATACTGTCAGTTTAATTATTACAACAGAGTACAGTGGTATCTCACTATGGCTTTTAATTTGTATTTTCCTAGTGACTAATAATATTATGATTATTTGCCATTTGAACATCTTCTCTGGTGAAGTGTATCTAAAATTATTTGCCCTTTTCCTTTAATTGGGTGTTTTGTCTTCCTCTTATTTCATTGTATGAGCACTTTCTATATTCCAGATACAAGTTCTTTGTTAGGTGTATTTTCCTATGTTTTTCCCCAGGTGGGCCTTTGTATTTTCCTTTTTAGAACAGCATATTTTGAATGCCAATGTTTCTAATTTTGATGAAGTCCAATACATCAATGATTTTTGTTTAGATTATGCCTTTGTATGGTATTTAAGATTTATTAAACCATAAGTCACTAAGATGTTTTCCTGCATTTTCCTTTTAATCTTTTATACCTTTAGCTCACATTAAAAAATAAGATCTATTTCAAGCTAATTTTTCTATATGGTATGAGACAAGGGTTGAGGTTCTTTTTTTTTTTCTTTTACAGATACGATCAAGTTGTTTCAGTACCATTTTTTGAGCAAATTATCCTTTCCCCATTGAATTTCTTTGGCGCCTCTATAAAAAATAACCATATACGTGTGGATCTGCCTTCAAAGAGAAACCCTAAGGTACCTTTAAAACTACAGAACAGATTGTGGAAATATGAGATAGGATAGCAATTTTTTAAATGTTCTGTAGAAAAATTCATTGAAAAGATATGTGTTGATATGCCTGTTACAGTTTTGAATCTGAATCTGCAATGCTTATTAATAATTTCACAAGTTTGGCACCAAAAATTTATTCATCAAAGAGCATGTTCAAGTTCTGTCCTTGAGGGGTTCATTGGCCAGAAGGAATAGGAAGCATATTTAATTCATACTCACCATACCAAAGAAAAACTGGTAAGGGCAGTAAGAGAGACAGCTAAAAGTATTCGAAGACATTAAGAAAGGTGAAAGTATTCCGTTTTTTCAGTGGGAAGGAAAAGAGAATCTTAAGGGGAGGCTTAAGGTTACCCTTCCCACTGAAGAGAACAGAGGATAAGATTTGCACACACGGAAGTGAGGAAAAGTGAATTCCAGCAGGAATAAAATGCATGAGCAGAGGCCTGAAGACAAAAAAGCATGGGGCGCATCACAAGAACGAAATTTAAACTGAAGAAAAATGTGAGTAATAGTATGTTTTCTATTCCAGAATGTTCTGTGAAGATAATGTTTAAACAGTCAGCTTATCTGGAGGAAAATGAACCAGTAAAAAAAATAAAAAGAATAAAAAGAAAGAATTCCAAATTCCAGTATCTTACCCAGTCCACCATACCCACTCAACTTAAAATGGAAAATTCAAAGAAAATAAATAAATTATTCATATAAAACAGTTCAACATTTCAGGTAGAAAGTATGCAAAACTAGACACCCGGGTCAAACCACCTTTCTCTACAAAGTCTTCCGTGGGCTTTTTCAGACCTTGAGCTTCTCTGAAAACTAACAACTTCATCACAGTGACTAATCAAGAGATAGTAGTTTCCCCTTACTCAAAAGGGGTTCACTCCAAGACTCCAAGTGGATGCCTGAAACCACAGGTTGTATTGAATTCTGTATATATTATACCTACACGCCTATAATAAAATGTAATTTATAAATTACATGCAATAAGAGATTAACGCCAATAACTAATAATTATAACAATATTACAGCATCACTACCACTGTGACTTGGGGCCATTGTTACATCAAATAAGGGTTACCTGAACATAGAAACTACAGTATGTCTGATCTGATAACCCAGGCGGTTCCTCGGTGACTAATGGGCAGTGATCGTCTACAGCCTGTATGTTGAACAAAGGGATGATTCATGTGCTGGGCAGAATGGGAAATTTCATCACGGTATTCAGAATGGCACCCAATTTAAAATGTATGTTTTTGTTATTTCTGAAATTTTCCATATAATGTTTTTATACTCTGGTTGACTTCAGAAACTACAAAAAGTGAAACTCTAGATTTCACCTGGACTATTAGATACCAGATATTATCCTATGTATTTAGTCTTGCCTCCTAAATAAATGTCTCTTTCTTGTTTGAATACACATTTCTACCTTTTGGCTGATAAAATTTCTCATAGTGTACTTTTAGCGTACATATATACAGGAAATACCTTCTTCCAGAAATATTTTTGTTTTGTGGTTCATCCAGCAAAGGTTGTGAATGTTGTTGGAATTAAGGTTATTTCGCAAAGGCTAATCTGTTTGTGGTTTGTTTTGAAGCAGCATGCTATCATTCTTTTTATAGCTTCATATCAGGTTTATGTATAATTCAATCGATACCTTGGGGCACACTATTTGATGATTACAATAAAAAAAGAGATCTATTTTGTTGTTCTTTGTGAAGCTACTTTCATTATCACGTGTCACTCAGTTACAAGACTTTATGGGACCATTTACACCCAACGGACACTTTAAACATACAGTTTTTATGACAAGTAAACTCCAAGATAAATGGAAACATTTTAAAAAGATATTAGGATCCTTTCCTTGGTCTTTGATTGATATGAATGGGGGTAGTAAAAAGGATTTTCTTTTGTATAGTCCTGCCTGCTACAAGTCGCCAGAGAAATGGTGCTGAGATGAAGTGTTCGAAATAGCTAATGGTCCTGGCTTGTTCACTCAGCACCAGCAGGGTCCCTAAAGCTGAAAGTAAAAAATGAAAAATAGGCAAATGATTTTTTAACCAATATACAAATACTTCAGGTTAATTAGGCAAATACATTTTGTACACTTCCCACAAGATTAGGTTCAAATGTGGTAAATGGCTACCCCTCTGTTCTCAAATAGCAACCCCCATGAATTATTGCTCCCAAAAAGCATCATTTTTAATAGAACAATGAACTGTTTACTACAAATAGTTACAAATATATTGATTTGTTTTGTGTTTTTATTCTTTTATTAACTTCAACTTTTACTTTAGATTAAGGGGTACACACACAGGTTACATGGGGTAAATTGCATGATCCTTGGGCTTGGAGTCCCAGTAATCCAGTCACTAAGGCAGTAGGCATAGTACCCAACAGATAGTTCTTCAGCCCATGCCTCTCTCTCTTCCTCCCCCTTATCCTGGTCCCCAGTATCTACTGTGCCCATCTTTATTGTCATGTGTATTCAATGTTTAGCTTCTGCTTATGAATGAGAACATGTGGTATTTGGTTTTCTGTTTCTGGATTAGTTTACTTCGAATAATGACACCCAGCTCTATCCAGTTGCTGCGTATTACATGATTTTGTTCTTTTTTAAATCTACACAGTATTCCATGATGTGTATGTTCCATATTTTCTTCATCCAATCCCTTGTTGGTGGGTACCTAGGTTGATTCCATGTCTTCACTATTGTGAATAATGCTGCAATGAACATACGAATGCATGTGCCTTTTCGATAGAATAAATTATTTTTTCCTTTGGTAATGTACCCAGTACTGGGATTTCTGGGTGGAATGATAGTCCTATTTTAAGTTCTTTGAGAAATCTCTAAACCCTTTCCATAGTAGCTGAACTCATTTGCATCCCCACCAACAGTGTATAAGCATTCTCATTTCTCCACAGCCTCACCAACGTCTGTTGTTTTTTGAGTTTCCATTGTATTTATTTCTACTAACTCATTTTGAGACAAAGTCTCACTCTGTTGCCCGGGCTGGGGTGCAGTGGTGGGATCCCTGCTCATTGCAACCTCGGCCTCATAGGTTCAAGTGATTCTCTTCCCTCAGCCTCCCAAGTAACTAGGATTATAGGTATGCGCCACCACACCCAGCTAATTTTTGTATTTTTAGTAGAGACAAGGTTTTGCCATGTTGGCCAGGCTGCTTCAGAACTGAAGTGGCCCACCTCAAGTGATCCAACCACCTCAGCCTCCCAAAGTGCTGGGATTACAGGTGTGAGCCACCGCACCAGCCTTGTTTTTTGCCTTTTTAAGGATAGCATTCTGCCTAGTGTGAGATGATATCTAACTTTAGTTTTGATTTGCATTTTTCTGATGATTGGTGATGTGAGCATTTTTTCCTGTTTCTTGGCCACAAAAGCATCATTTCTTGAGTCATGAGTCTATTTTGGTCTCCAAGAAAATTATTTAAAATGCAAGCCCCTTTAATTGGACAAATTTGAATATAAACTACATATTAGTTACTACCATTGTATCAGTGTTAAATTTTTTAATTCGATGAATTTTACTGTGTGGTTATGTAAAAAAAAAAAAATCAAAAAGTTTTGTCTTCTCAGGAACTATATGCTGAAGGGATGAAGAGTCATGACCTCTGCAAATTACTCTCAAATGGTTCAGCAAGATGATAATAATCATCATCAAGATTATAATAATAAGAATGAATATTGTGAATGTTTTATATAATAGAAAAAGATAAAGCAAATGTGTCAAGATCTTAACAATGGATTGCATTTAAGTGAAGGAATATGGGATTACAATGTAATATTCTGGTAACTTTAAGTGTGAAAAATTTTTTAATAAAAAATTTATTTGAGCAGGATTAAGGATCTGCCTGACCACAGAAGCACCCACAGAAAATAGTATCCAAGTGATGCCTAAAGGAGCAACTGGTCCCTGAATGCCCCTTTGCAACTTATTTCTTTAAACTAAGCCATTGCTGTGCTGCAGTTCCTCCAATACCTGTAAACTTCCAGCATACCCCTCCGCATCCCTAAGTATCTATTCTAGTCATTGTCATCACATGACTTGGTGGCATTTTCTTCACCTCCAGGTTAACCTGTTGACAATATATATCCTAACTTGCTATCTCAGAAGATGTGTCTTTACCACCTCCCTTATTCACCCACCAATTGCCAACAGGCTAATAACATATTCCATCTTCCTTCCTCCAGGATCTGCTCTATCAATCATGCTTGCCCCTCTTGGGACGCCAGACTCTCCACTCGGCCTTTTCCGACTTATCCCCTCTTCTTGACCTCTCCTGCCTCCCTGCCTCCTTTCACAACTTTTAAAGTATAAAAAAAGTGACAATGAGGTACCGCCAAAAAAGAAACTGGGGAGGGGAAGGAAATGAGAATTAAGCTAAAACCACGTATGGATCACATGTTATGGATAAAAGTAGAAATCTACAAGTTACTTTAAAGAGACTTAATGGTTCTAAGGTCATAAAGATTTGGTAAAAACAGGATAAGTAATATCAGCATAGTTACAGAAACAGCGTGGTAATTACCTAGAAGATAAGTTCAGAAATACAGTAAAGAAGAAACAAAGACAAAAGTATGGTGATAGAAATCAGAACATTGGTTGCCAGAGTAAAGGGATGGAGGAGATCGACTATAAAAAGGCAAAGGGGAACATTTTAGGGTAATGGAAATATTATAAATCTTGATTATGCTGAAAATTACAAGACGGCACACATTTGTCAAAACTTATCAAATTGCACTTGTAGAATTGGTAAATTTTACTGTAGGCAAATATAAGTCAACAAAGGTAATTTTAAAAGTATACCAGTTTTTATTAGAAGTAACAAGATTAGGAAGACATAGCTCACAACTGATTATCACATACCTATAGAAAAGACCCCCTGCTTAAGAAGCTGTATAATGAAAACATGTGCACCCTTCTGTTGTACCCCTCTAGGTCAGAGTGCCCTTCCCAGTCAGTGGTAGTTGCTCGGAAACTGCTTTTTTCTGGGAGTTTCTAGCCTGCACAGAAGGGTTACTGTATGACGTGTCACAGTAAAATTATCCTTTACTTTATTTGAATATACTGAGAATTTCCCTCTTGCTCAGAGTATACTCATGACGTTATAGCCTTTTCAGAGAGCTGAAAGGACACACACAAACTTCTTATTTGTTATAGATATCATCTCACGCACACTGAGCTTAAAATAACCAATAACAGCACTAAAAATATGTCCTTCACATTTCTTTCTCTATTTCACTGGGGGTGGGAGGGTAAGACAAAGAAAAAATATGCTCTAATTGTATCCAGAATGGATTTTTCTCTTTTATTAGGTTCAAATAACAAACCTAGGAAATTTCAAATCCTGGAAGGCCATCTGTCAGCAACTGGTTCCCCAGAGACCAAGAAAATGCTTTCATTTAGCTGAAGGCTGCTATAGGCAGCCACATACCCGCCTGAGAAAATACATCATTTTTTGCAAGTGTGAAAATGACTGCTAAGGGGAGTTGGAGCCCTAGTTACATGCCCCATTTCAGAGCCTTCAGCTCCAGCTGCAGGGACCAAATAAGACAGTGATGGCCCTGGGGATTTCAGAATTCAGTTTCTTTCTGACAGCCTCAGAAACCCCAGGCCACACTGAGGAAGAACTGCCTCCGTCACTAGCTCAAAAACATCTTCAATGGCAGGAGCCCAATCTTGGCTCCAAAGGAGTCCTTGCTGGCCCCTCACTTATCTTCCCTAAATGAGTGAATACTGCCATAAAAGGTAGCTCTAGACAAACAGCTGCAGGCAAAGAAACTCTCTTTATCTTGACTTAGCATCCCCCTAAGTTGCCTGCCTGCTCCCAGTTTAGTGGAATTTCTGACGTTGCAGCCCTGACCCCCATCTGCCCTGTCTCTTCCCACATCCCCCCAGCCTCACTTCTTGGCAACACCAAGACCGAACAGGCACAACATGATTCTACTGTTTATTTCGTATTCATGAATATGTTCAGAAATGTTTATTATTACCTAGATTTACAAATCATAATTTAGCATATCATTTCTGACATAAAATACAGAAAAGTCTAAAAGAAAAACATTCAGACCTTCAATAAGAGGTACATAGGTACAGTAAAATGGTGAGAAAGGAAACCCTCAGCTATTCTGAGATGCAAATACTAGGTGGTCAACAAGGTCCACACTCAAGCTCATCACTGCTAGAACTGTTACACCTGGTTCTCAGCACATGCAATTCAAATTTGTGCCTTAAACCTGGTGTAAATGGCCAAGGAGCCCCTGAGTCCAAAATACAGAAGGCCAAGACTGTTAAATCTCAGACCACTGAGGCTCCTGTGTCACCACCAGCACCTGTCTACCTGTTAGGTCCATCCAGCTCCACAGAGAGAGTGGCAACCCCAGGCTACATAAAGATCTCACTTTGACGAGCTGAGCCCACCTGCACAAGAATCAGAACAGACCCCTTGCTGTTGAAGGGTGCCCAGGCTTCATACCTGTGCAGAGTAATTTGGCTGAAATGAAGACATTCCAATTGAATGCTCCTGATGGCCAGAGGCACAACCTTTTTCTCCCCTGAAGGCTGGAAAGTTGTCTTTGTGTTGTGATGGAGTCCTGTTGGTTTTCATTTATATTTTTTAGTGTCACATTGCCTATTCTCTCCACCTCACAATTATAGGCCAGTCCCATTAAATCATGCCTAGATTCTTATGCTAACCCTTCCTTGCCTAGCTTCCGAGGCTCAACCCCAGGGGCCAGGTAGATAGACACTACACCACCACCTATATTTTCCTCTTATTTTTGAGAAACATCTGTGAGTCCCTTTGATCTAAAACATTGTATTAGTTCATTCTCATACTGCTATAAGGATACTACCCAACATTGGGTCATCTATAAACAAAGAAGGTTTAATTGACTCACAGTTATGCTTGGCTGGGGAGGCCTCAGGAAACTTATAATCACGGCAGAAAGAGAAGCAGACACCTTCTTCACCAGGAAGCGGAAGACAGCAGTACAAGCAGGTGAAATACCAGACACTTTTAAAACCATCAGATCTCGTGAGAACTCGCTCACTATCACGAGAATAGCAAGGAGAAACCGCCCCCACGATCCAATCACTTCCCGCTGGGTCCCTTGTCTGACACGTGGCAATTAGAGGGATTACAATTTAAGGTGAGATTGGAGTGGGACACAGCCAAACCCTATCAAATATCAACTCCAAATGTCTTGGCCCATCTTTGATTGTCCCCCTACCCCACACATCCTCTCTCACCAGTTTCCAGCACTTACCTTCAACTCCAGCTGGACAGATTTACTCACTTGTCCTTGTTTACTCTGATTGGTACTCAAATCTTTCCTCCCTGTCCAATTTTCTCCTTGCTTATCTCTGGTATAGAAACCACGCTCTCCGTTTTACTTTATGGCCCAGAACATGACTTAGGTTCTCAATGAAGCATTCCTGAAATGTCTTCGGCTGCCACTGTCTTTTCCTCCTTTTCTGGTGTCATAATGCCAACACAGGTTAGCACTTCATTGTTTGGAAACTGTTTCCACAAGTGTGTTTCTCTGAACTTTGAGACTTACCCTGTATCATTCTAATAGCTGCAGAGTGCTAGACACATGTGGGAGACTTCCCAATTGATTTCTGGGCTGAATAAATTTGAGAACAATTGTTTCCAGCTACTTTGTTGTATCTGAAAAAAAAATTATACTTAATCCACTCAGAGTGGTGGTCAAAATGCAGTAATCACCCTGTGAAATATTCCCATTTCCCATGCGATTTGACATTTTTACACAGGAGAACATCTCTCATCTTTTATACTGCTATTCCATGGCTTTGACAAATAGAGTTCACCTCAAATCTCCCTTCAAACCATATTTAAACCTCCCCCCTTCCAGCAAAGCCTCTAGGCTAGATCTCATTGAGCCAGTCAGTTTTGCTAATTTGTAACCAATTTTTGATTTACTAAATGCCAGCATTCAGCTGGAGGACAGATGGAAAAGCCGCAGGTAACTGCTGACCTTCTGATTAGAGGGATAAGATAACCATACCCGATTTCACATTCAGATTATCTACAGAGATTGGATATGAAAGATCTTTCCCAGGGTTACAGGGAGGAAAGAAAGCATATGGACCCAAAATGGCATGTGGCTAAAGGATTTATAAATTAATAGAAGGAGGGATTTATTATAACCTTCAAGGCAGATAAGAAATATGCTGGTGCTGTGCTCTTCTGAAAACCTGAATGCCATTCTGAGAAGGCTAGTTCTAACAGATAACTTTTATTCTCTAAATAAATAGAATATACTATTACCAATGAGGCCTTTTGTTCCTAATTAGAGGTACTAATGACTGCTATCACCAAAGCATCCTGAAAACCTGTGGCTGCTCTGTGGCGAGCAGGCCAACTTCAGGTTCAATTGTGCAATACAGGGTGTTTGATTTGGTTCCCTTCTCACCTCCCATTTTCTTTCCTCCTTCCTTTGTGTCCATATCTCTTCCAAATCCCTTTCCCAGACCCTTTGTGGATATCTCCCATATTAGCCATCTGTGATGGTTAATATTGAGTGTCAACTTGATTAGATTGAAGGGTGCAAAGTACTGATCCTGGGTGTGTTGGTGAGGGTGTTGCCAAAGGAGATTAACATTTGAGTCAGTGGACTGGGAAAGGCAGATTCACCTTCAATCTGGGTGGGCACTATTTAATAAGGGGACAGTGCATCCAGAATAAAAGCAAGCAGAAGAACGTGAAACGATTAGACTTGACTGGGCACAGTGGCACACACCTGTAATCCCAGAACTTTGGGAGGCCGAAGTGGGTGGATCACTTGAGGTCAGGAGTTCGTTCTAGACCAGTCTAGCCAAGACGGTGAAACCCTGTATCTACTAAAAATATAAAAATGAGCCCGGCATTTTGGTGTGTGCTTGTAATCTCAGCTACTTGGGAGGGTGAGGCAGGAGAATTGCTTGAACCTGGGAGGCATAGGTTGCAGTGAGCTGAGATCACACCATTGCACTCCAGCCTCGGTGACAGAGGGCAATTCCATCTCAAAAAAAAAAAAAAAAAAAAAATAGACTGCCTTAGCCTTCAAGCCTACATCTTTCTCCCATCCTGGATGTTTCTTGCCCTCAAACATCGGTTCAAAGTCCTTCAGCTTTGGGAACTTGGACTAGCTTCCTTGCTCCTCAGCTTGCAGATGGTCTATTGTGGTGCCTCACCTTGTGATCTTGTGAATTAATACACTCCTTAATACACTCCCCTTTATGTATACATCTATTCTATAGAATAGGAGTAGTGAGAGAGGGTATCTTTGTCTTGCGCCTGTTTTCAAAGGGAATGATTCTAGTTTTTGCCCATTCAGTATGATATTGGCTGTGGGTTTGTCATAAATAGCTCTTATTATTTTGAAATATGTTCCATCAATATCTAGTTTATTGAGAGTTTTTAGCATGAAGGGCTATGGAACCAAAAAAGAGCCTTCATAGCCAAGAGAATCCCAAGCAAAAAGGAGAATGCTGGAGACATTACACTACCTGACTTCAAACTATATTACAAGGCAACAGTAACAAAAACTTGGTACTGGTATCAAAACAGATATACAGACCAATAAAACAGAACGGAGCCCTCAGAAATAACCCCACACATCTATAACCATCCGATCTTTGACAAACCTGACAAAATCAAGCAATGAGAAAGGGATTCCGTATTCAGTAAATGGTGTTGGGAAAGCTAGCTAGCCATATGTTGAAAGCTGAAACTGGATCCCTTCCTTACACCTTATACAAAAATTAATTCAAGATGGATTAAAGGCTTAAACGTAAGACCTAAAACCATAAAAACCCTGTAAGAAAACCTAGGCAAAACCATTCTGGACATAGGCATGGGCGAGGACTTCATGACTAAAACACCAAAAGAAATGGCAACAAAAGCCAGGGTAGACAAATGGGATCGAATTACCAAAGAGCTTCTGCACAGCAAAGAAACTATCATCAGAGTGAACAGGTAACCTACAGAAAGGGAGAACATTTTTGCAGTCTATTCATCTGACAAAGAGCTAATAATCAGAGTCTATAAACAACTTAAACAAATTTACAAGAAAAAAAAAACCATCAAAAAGTGAGCAAAGGATATGAACAGACAATTCTCAAAAGAAGACATTTATCCAGCCAACAAACATGAAAAAAAGCTTGTCATCAAGGGCCATTAGAGAAATGCAAACCAAAACCACAGTGAGATATTATCTCACAGCAGTTAGAACAGCAATCATTAAAAAGTCAGAAAACAACAGATCCTGGAGAAGATGTGAAGAAATAGGAATGCTTATACACTGTTGGTGGGAGTGTAAATTAGTTCAACCATTGTGGAAGAGAGTGTGGTGATTCCTCAAGGATCTAGAACTAGAAATACCATTTGACCCAGCAATTCCATTACTGGGTATTCATCAAAAGGATTATAAATCATTCTACTATAAAGATACATGCACGCGTATGTTTATTTCAGCACTGTTCACAATAGCAGACTTGGAACCAACCCAAATGCCCATCAATGAAAGACTAGAGAAAGAAAATGTGGCACATATACACCATGGAATACTATGCAGCCATAAAAAAGGATGAGTTCATGTCCTTTTCAGGGACATGGATGAAGCAGGAAACTATCATTCTCAGCAAGCTAACACAAGAGCAGAAAACCAAGCACCACATGTTCTCACTCATAAGTGGGAGTTGAACAATGAGGAAAACATGGACACTGGGAGGGGAACATCACACACTGGGGCCTGTCGGGGGTGAGGGTCTGGGGGAGAGATATCCTTAGGAGAAATACCTAAAGTAAATGATAGGTTGATGGGGCGGCAAACCATCATGGCACATGTATACCTATGCAACAAACCTGCACATTTACCCCAAAAGTTAAAGTTTAAAAAAAAGACAGTTTCTGAAATTGTGTAGAGTTTCGTAGCCACAGACAAGGGGCTCTGATATGATTCTGAGGGGCTGCATCAGACAGGCATGGTGGGTGCCTCCAAAGATGAAGAGTAGTATCCAGGAATTAGTTGGGTGGGCTTCCAGTCTGAAGGATTATCTGGATTGGGGAAAAGCAACCAAGGTGAATCTGGAGAACCACTTTGTGATCAGTCATGTAGATGCTGTGTCTGGCTCGGCATAACGGGAGGGGAAGACTTTGCCTTTTCCAGAGTGTCTTCTGGGGAAGCCAGAAAAATGAGCTGCACTAACCTATCACAAATGAACTTCGGCCTCAACGGAAAACCAAGGCCTCCTGGATGGTTAGCAACAGAAAAAGCTAAATTTTCTTCTGTCGATTTCTTTTTTCTTTAAGTAAAAAGTGACTACTTGCTATTTATGTATGTCCCAAGGAAATGCAGAATTACATCTTTTATCACACTTTTTTCCCTATGAGTCTATTTTTATATTCACCACAGACTAGTAATATTTCTTCTTCAGAGATTGTCTAGAAAGATTGCACTGTCATTAGAAGTTTCATGTATTCACATTAGAATAATGTAGACCAAGTACAGACATGACAGCATGCCAAGGGTATTTGTGGACTGGAAAACATGACAAGCCACAGAGCCTGCATGAGATGTGCCAGAGAGTGCAAGAGGTGCGACTAGAAGGGCGAGTCTGGGCCTGCATGCCCAGGGGCCTCACTGTTGGATAGGAAGATTGAGTTACAACACTGGTGGAGCATTTTCTCGTTACCTCATTCAGGTGGCAGAGCAACCTCACAAGGCTGGTGTTTCACTTCTCCACATTTACAAGTGCAGAAACTGTGGCTCAGAGAAACTAAGTACCTTGCTCAAGATGAGAAATTAAGCCAATAACAGCTAGGATTTGAACTCACTCCTGAACACCTCAAAGTGTGTTGTACTCTTATCTCTACTGTTAAAAGAAAAACCTTAGACAAATTAAATTTAACAGAGTTTAATTGAGCAAAAAACCATTCTTGAATCAGGCATCCCTCAAGCCAGAACAGGTTCAGAAAAACTCTGGCACTGCCAGGTAGTTGAAGAAGATTTAGAGGAAGAAAAAGGAAAGTGACACAGAGGTACAGAAACAGTGGGGCTGGTTACAGCTCAGCATTTGCCATATTTAAATGTCGTTTAAACAGTTGGCCACCTTTGATTGGCACCAGAGTAGGTTATAGTCTGTTTACACATCCAATTACGTGTACATGATGCACGAAGAAACATTTAGACAGAACTTATAGTATGTAAGGAAACAACTTTAGGGTAAATTTTACTTAGCATGACCATGAAACATTCTATTCAGTTCGCGTTTAAACACTGGAGACACTGAAAGAGGTGATTTGGAAACATATAGGTGGCTGTTAGTGGAATAATTGAATACCATAAGCCCCGAAAGTAGGCTAAGAGCCATCTAGTTTTCTGTGTTTAGGGAAAGTTTTAGTTTGATATTAGCAGCCAAAAAAAAAAAAAGTATTCAATCCAAAAAGACTCTGAGAGAAGTGATTTCACACTCTTGAATAGTGGTGATACTTTTCTTTAATTGTTCTTGTTGTTAAGTATATCTGTTCATTAGCTTTACCTAAGTCCCTCTAGGTATGAAAGAATTCCTCCTACTTAACTGAATGATAAAACAAATGCCTCCATTGCCACTTTTATTTACGGCATAATTTTCTCATCTAAGTTCGTATATGCTCAATAACACTCTAAATGTGTTTATTCAAGCTCTTTTCTCCTAATTATTAAGTTTGAGTGTATTTCAAGGGACATTTACTCCAACTTTGAGTCATTTGCTTTGAGCTCATTCACATCTAGAAGTAGACTGCAAGAAATATTTGCTTTTTAGGTGGTATCAGAGCTACCACATTCCTTAGAACTTAGTTCATTGTGTCAGGAGAAAATGAAAATGTCTGTTTTCAAGCAAATTTTTGATCTTTGAGAATTAAAGAATGGGTTGTTGGCAAATGGCAGTTGCTTTCTAACTTTACTTTCTGTGCTAAAATTTGAGTCACTCCCCACACTTAAGAACACACAAAAGGCAAAGGAATGAGTTAATTTTGTTGGCTGTGTCACTCTCTCTTCTGCCCTATACTCATATCTCTGGGTCAGTATTCATGTTTTTGCCCTGAGGCCAAACTGTGCTCTTTTATTTTCATGTAGCACATTTCCACATGAACCTCTTAGAAAAAGACGTTCAGCATTCAATAAAGAAAAGCCAAGTCAGAAATAAATCATAATATTAAGTTACAGAGGAGCAAGGCTGAATACTGAACAACTGGTACACCATGATAACACAATTTAGGGCAGTCATAAGTAAAATCCAGGTCAGTGTCAGGAAGTCATGCAGGGTATTCCTTGCTGAACAAAGAGATACTATGTAAATTACAAATCAAATGAAGAGTACATGCAGGATATTTTATCCCATCTGCAGATCAGCCAACCTTCCTAGAAGCTCACAGATGATATTTTTCCCTGTACTCTTGGCACTAAAAAGTAAAATTCAAATAAGTGATCTTTCCACTGAGATGTATCCTCCACATTTGTTATTGAAATAGTTGAGAAGAATATACAACATTAGCCCTTACAGGAATAATGCAACGCCCAGGGCTGGATAGCAGAATATTTTAGATGTGAGGCATAATATGGTTTGGATTTTTGCTTTTTCCTTTGGATTTATGAATGAGTACAAAATTCCTAAAGACAAAGGTGATCTTGTACCCTAAATTAAATTTTTCTGCTGGCTATACAGGTAGGCATTCAATTTCTCCTAGTTGATTAATCAGGTATTGGGTGACCTGGTCCCTCCTAACTTCTCCAGGTTGTCTCCAGCCACTCACCTTCAGGCAGACCAAATTTTTCAAAACAGACTATGTTTTTGCAGGATGTTGTGCCTTGACACATCTGACCAGTTGTAGAACACCTACCCCGTGACTGCCTATGTGGTGAACAAAATCTTCCCTCTTCTGGGAATTTGTTTTATATCACCATGCCCCACAATATCTAGCTAATCTAATCAGTTGCATTGACTGGATAGAGGCCATTATTTAGTCATCTTCGTTCCTTTAAACCCAAGAAAAGGCCTGGAACTCTCTAGAAATTGCTAGATACATGTTTTTAGTATGCTGAATAAAAAGCTCTCTAATATGATGAAGTCATCAAGACTCCCACCACATTCACAGCCAAGAGAAATCTAATATTTCCAAGGTTTTTGGGGGAAAAAATCTCTTTAACACTCATTTTATTTGTATACCTGTTTTTACTTGGCTAGAGGTGAGACCAACATGTTTCATATCTTCTAAGAAATACAACTGAAAGTCTGTAAGTGGAAGGAAAAAAACCCAACATAACCCACAACATGTATATGATGCCTGTATTTGATGTGAGGTGGAGCTTTGAAACCCTCCATTGTTTAGATTCCATGATTACACAGCTACATTTATTTAATAAATATGTTATGTTAAAGACAAAGCTCTAATTACTTTTTGTAACTGGGAACTCTGTTGAAATGAACTTATGGAAACTTGTAGATTTTTATCTTGGCATCGTATCTATAAGTCAGCAAATATTCACTGGTGACTTACTGTGTGTTTGGTGCAATATAAAGCTAAACACGATTTTTTTTCTTATGCTGGTTGCCCCCAAAATTCCAGAAGTACAATTTTTCACTAGAAAGAAAAAAGAAACTCTTTTGCAGAAAGCAAAATTTAAGCCAAATAAGTCAACCTGGTAAACTTTACATTTTGAGGGTATTATGGAGAACATTCTGTGCCATTTTGAAGTAATTTACAGATTGTATGATACACGACACACTGATGTCCCCATCATTGCCTTCTACTGAAAGAGGGAAAATCAATTCTCTTCCCCTACATCTTGTCTTCCTAAGTCCTGCTAAATGTACACAATAGCAATTCTCTTTGGGGAGATTTTATCATGGCAGGAGAAGAGGATTGCTGATACAGTGGCATTAATAACTATTAAAGAAATGTAGGCTGAGATCGTGGAGGAAAATCTATCCTGACAAGCATCTCCTGAGAGGAATTATCATTCACTTAGACAGTTAAAACCCTCCCTCGCCACTCCATTCTACACATGCAGCCTGGTCATGAGGAATCCTCCACAAAGAAGGCCAGTTGTCCTGATTAGGTCTTTCTCCAAATTAATAGTGGATTCCCCGGGGTTTGCCTTCCTGATAAGCAAGAAAAGTTATAATCCAGTTTTGTCTTGCAGGAGGGAAAATAAAACTGGCTTTCTCAATGATGTGCATCCCCAGGGCCTTTGTGATGAATCAGCTTGCATAGATTCCTTCTTTGACCTTATTAAGGACAGACACAGCAGATAATTTTAATAATGCAGCCTTCAATAGATCAAGAGTATTGCTTCCAAAGACTGCAAAGCTGAAAAGACTGATTTATGTTGTTTCTTTGGGGAAGCGATCTGAGACTGCTATATGAAGGTGGAGCAATTTAACTAGAACTTGGAGAATAAAATGCTGGTCTTAATTTTTCTTTATGTTATCTGGGTGCCTTACACTACAAATTCAAAGCACACACTTACCCTGGCATTTGGAACCATAATCAGCTCATGATCAATGGAGCCCTAATGAGAACAGCCTGCTGAGAAGTCACAATAATCACCTTTTGGACAATCAATAGAGAAGGAAATGTGAAAATAGTTGGATATCAGGTATTTCTCTAATCACCCCTAATCAGAGGGGTGTGGTATGTATTCTAGAGACTTTTGATAAGTAGGCAATATTGGAAATTTTTGCAATAATTGCATAATTAAGATGAATGGCCTACATGGCCGGTGGTATATTAGATACCGGGACTGGAAACCACTTTCTAGGTTTGAAAGAAGTAACTAATCTTTCCTTGGTGCTGAATACTATAAATTAAGTGCTGAATTTAACTTTACCAGAAATAGACGTTTGAAAGAAGAAAAGCTGTATTTGTTCAAAATATCCCCTGTAATAGCAACTAAAACAATAACCAAAAAAATCCACTACCTCCTTCTCAATAGCCGGAGAAACAGCCAGTGATTGACTAGAGTCAGTTTCAGTCAGACAGTTAAATTTCATATGACTGGCCACAAATTCCTCCCAGAGCCTGCTGTGATGTTCTTCAATTATCCTGCTTCTGAACACTCGTTCTGAAGCAAGAACTCTGGCATCCCCCAGCACTGAGAGGAATAGAAATTGAAGTTTGGTACATATTTTGTCTGTAGTCTACCCAAGCAGCAGCAAGAAATAGAGGTGACACTGTTCTGCCACCAGCTGTGTGACCTTCAGCAAGTTACCTAGCCTTTATGAGCTTCAATTTCCTCAAGGCTAAAATGAGGATGTGATAAGCATCCAAGTTCCTCACAGATCTGAAATTCAGGATCTGCAATGATCTGAGCAGCTTGCTTGTGGGGCCATTTTTACTGGAGTGTTAATTCTTTTTACAATGAGCTACAGTTACACATTTGGCAGGTCTGGCCCTGCTGTCCTTCCCAAGGAAGCATGAAGCCAGATGACTATTAGCTATATATGGTGAGAAAATAATCAGATAAACAATGAAACATCAGAACATTTGAGCTATTTCCAAATCCCATCTCTCTCTCTCTCTCTCCCCCCTCCTTCCTCCCTCTCTCTCTCGCCCTCCCTCTCTCACCTCTATCTCATCCACCTTCCTTCTTCCCTCCCTCCCACCCCACTCTCTCCCTCCCTTCCTCCCTTCCTTCCTTCCTTCTTTCCTTCCTTCCTTCCTTTTAAAAATATGGATTTAACACTACTATTTGCCAGTGCTTGTACAGAGACTGGGTTCAGAAGTAGTCTCTGCATTCATGAAGCATTCATGATAGCCTAAGGGAATACAGAGATTAATAAAATAATCATTCAAACATAAGATACAAATATTAAAGTTCTATAAGGGAAGATGCAGGTGCAGAGTGTTAAAGATATGTATATGCATCACACAATACTCAATTAATAACCAGTAAGTATTCTTGGACACTGCTGCAAAGAATGAGTCATGGTGATCATCTCAATGAAGGCACCGCTTCTCTCCTGTTTAATACCATATGGACAACCAAATGCTCCCGAATAAAACGTCAACTTTCCAAATTCATTTTCAATAATCCCAAAAGTTGTATTAAGGCTGTGTCAGTTGATCTGTTGTTTAAAACAATGCTATAATTTCAGTCACTTTTTCTTCAGTATAGTTTGGTAGCCTGGAGAAAACAGGCTTTATACCCCAGAGGTAAGGAAATCAATTGTTTTGTTTACAGTGTGGTTGGGGAAATAAAAATATCTGGCTTAATCTTAACGCCTTTCCTTCTTGGAAAAGAGGCACTGTGTAAATATATGTATGTGCATGTTATTATGTTAACATTGCAAATGGGAAATCACACAGAGAGAGCTAAGTAGGTCCATAAAGACAGAACAGAGCACCTGCCAACACTCTCCATTAGAGGCTATCTCTTCCACAGTAGGGCCTCACCACCAAGCGTGATTTCCTCTTGGTTTAACTTAACCTTAAACCAGTCTTAAAGTGAACTAAGGCTTCAGTAATTTGGATTGTACCATTTTAAACCTGAATAATTCTGACTCAGGTTGAAGTCTTTTTCTAAGTTGTCTGTGAGGGGAGTTTTGCTAAGTATACTGATATTGAAAAGTAAAATGCTGGAAACTGGAGAGAAATATTTCTAAATATTTGTAAATGATTTCCAAGCATCTTTTAAAACAAGTTTTCTGTGGAATACTTGAAAAATACTTCATTTAAATTTTCCTTTGAACTTGGGGTAGTAAGCTTGAAGTTAAAAATAGTTTACATGTCATATTCGGCACTAATAATATTATCTTATTGTTACCCTCAAAATACTGAACATGTGTGATGAATGTAGTGTACTAATCCACTGTTCCCATAGAGATGTTTAATAATTTCTGAAAGTAAACATGTACATCTATTATGTATCAATTTTAAAATTAAATTTAAAAAATAATGAATTTTTTAAATGTTTGCAGGAAATGTCATTTTGCTTATGTTTCACACAATGAGGGAACCCATTTTCAACCAGGACTTCAAGAAGGAAGTAAGTCCTTGTGTAAAATGGAGTTGATCACACCCCCTGAACCCTCAAACACCACAATTCATACAGAAATTACTTCACCAAGAAGACCCACGTCACAAAATGTTGCAGTTTCGCAAAGCTAGAGGTAGCTATGCTCAGAAACCACTGGAGTGGCAGAAACTCTTGCACAAATATCAACTAATAAAAGTTAGATATATATAGCCTTTACTTTCAGTAACTGTTTAAGCATAGACTATACCTTAGTAATAGTGCCATTACCCAAGAGTAAGATGTATTAACATCCAACTTAGAGAAAACAACACTGTGCAGCAACCAAAAGAAAATAAAACCAGCAATCCCATTACTGGGTATATAACCAAAGAATTATTAATCGTTCTATTATAAAGACACATGCACACATATGTTTATGCAGCACTATTTACAATAGCAAAGACCTGGAACCAATCCAAACGTCCATCAATGATAGACTGGACAAGGAAAATGTGGTACATATACACCATGGAATACTATGCAGCCATAAAAACGATGAGTTCGTGTCCTTTGTAGGGGCATGGATGAATCTGGAAACCATCATTCTCAGCAAACTGACACAAGAGCAGAAAATCAAACACCGCATGGTCTCACTCACAGGCAGGTGTTGAACAATGAGAACACATGAACACAAGGAGGGGAGCATCACACACTGGCATCTGTTTGCGGGGGATAAGGGAGGAGTAGCGGGGAGTGGGGAGGTTGGGGAGGGATAACATGGGAAGAAATGCCAGATATAGGTGACGCGGGATGGAGGCAGCAAACCACATTGCCATGTGTGTGCCTATGCAACAACCCTGTATGATCTGCACATGTACCCCAGAACCTAAAGTACAATAAAAAGAAAAGAAAAGAAAAGCAAGCCTGGATCCAAACTGGTCCCTTAGCCACATCACTTCAGTCAGTCGTCATTGGCCTTCCTGGAGAAATCAGAGCTACTGATAGCAATTTTCACACATTATATTTATATCCTTTTCTGTCACTCTAACACATGACACCAAATACTTATTTAATAGAATGTTTCTCTATGCAAAATACAAGTGACAGCTAACTTCTCAGCCAATCAGAAAGGCCTGAGAGAATGCCTTTGCTTTTTTGGAATGTTCTTTATGGCGAACGAACTGGAAACCAGTTTCAGGACTTTTTGCCTTTAACTAGGTGGTATACATTGCATATTGTCACTCCTTTCTCTCCCAAAGAATATTTTATTGTCTTCATAAGTCTTAATTTTAAAAAGAAAAAGCCCCTTTGGTTTAGTTGAGCTAGACAACCCTATGGTAACACTGGAAGCATGATTTTCTGGTGCCTGACTAGGGTAAAACAAGTAGCAAGATCCTTGACAAATTCTGTTTTAACTAGCCTAATTTATACTTGGATGTGCAACAGGATTTAACAGTCTATATTGCATTTGTATTGTATTTAGCAATTTTCCCAAAACCATTCTAAGAGAGAAAGATATCAAAATTTCGATTTGTATTTTTATAACCCCTTTGTAATGTTTGCTTTTGTGTAAGTTTTATAACATTTAGATTAGGATAGTAAAATATGTTGTTATAAATAACTAAGAACAGCTGGGTACAGTGGCATGTGCCTATAATAGCAGCTACTTGAAAGCATGAAGTGGAAGGATTGCTTGAATCCAGGAGTTCAAGACCAGCCTGGAAAACAGCAAAAACTTGTCTCATAAAAAAACAAACTGAGAATAATTGGGATACGTATTGGAAAGTGTTTAGCATGCATGTGGGAGATTAACAAAAAAAACTGGGGGACCATTGCTCTGTACAAAAGATCCTTGAAAAAGAAAGACCATATCTTATTTTGCTTTACATATTCAGAGCCTAGCTAAGTTGCTAGAAAATAGTAGACGGTCCATAAGTGTATATTGAATAAATGAAAGAATGACATTATAAATGAAAACAGCTATAAACTTTGTATTCTTGACCATGTAAAAGCAAATTTTCACCAATTAAGAACAAAACTTCAGGACCCAATCATAAGCAACAAATTCTATGGTAGCAATCATCTGCTTCCTTCTACACAGGATATAAAGTCTGAACTCATCAGCGCCTCCTGAGTCATCAGACCCCTTTGGAGAAGTCCCTGAAATTGTCTAAGGAATGCTGGCCTTTCTCATGTGCAGCCTCACTTGAGCAAGATTTCCACCTTGTCATGCTGAGTAAGGATTCTCAGGTGTTGAAGACATTTGTAGCTGCTAAGAAGGAAGGCAGCTATCTAGTGTAAGCTGAGCAAATATTATCCAGCCCCAAACATACCCTTCTTACCTTTACCTGTCATAAATCTGGCCTTTCCCCTTTTGCCTTATCTCTGGCTTTGTTGTGATTTCTCCCAAGTAATAGGGTGGGTTTTTGCTTTCCCAACACTCCTTCTGATTTTATTCTCTCTCCACCTATGATAGAACCAAGTCTACAAACCACAGCCAATAAAAGGCTGACTGCTTCCTCACTTGGGTTGCTGTCCAAGTTACTACACAATGATGGGTTCTAAATAGAATAAAAATGAGTACCTATGCATGGAGTCTTTTTTTTTTTTTTTTTTTTTTTTTTTTTTTTTTTTTTTTTTTTGCGGAAGTGCATTGTGGAGTTGCCCAGTCAGCAGAAAATCTGTTCTGGCATTGTGTTTTTCTGTCTCAGAGGATAGATCTTAGTCCCATAGTTTGTCCGGCAGGAATGGCCTTCATGGGGAAATCAGAACTACTGATTGCAATTTTCACACATCATATTTGTATCCTTTTCTGTTCACTCTAATAAATGACATCAAATATTTGTTTAATAAATTTTTTCTCTACACAAAGTAGGAGTGACAGCTAACCTCTCAGGCAACTAGAAAGGCCTGAGAGAGAATGCCTTTGCTTTTTTGGAATGAGAAGCTTCAAATGGCCAGAGGTCTTGGATACGATACAAAGGCAGGTGGCTTTTCAGGAGGTGAAGGGGGTGCATAGAAAAATAAAATATGATTCCTGACTTCAAGTGGCTTGCCATTTGATTGTTAGGTATCTCATATAGGCATCAACTAAAAATACAAAGCAGCATAACTTCCATCATTCCATTGATGCCAGTGGGTAAATGTTATAGAAACTTCAGAGGATATAGAGGCAAACATTGGCTATGGCAGTCAATAACATTATCAGTGAAGACACTACTTGCTTAGAGTCAAGAAAAAGTAGGATTTTCAAAGTCACAGAGAAAAAGGGTGTACTAGAGGAGAAGAACTCTGTAAATAGAGGTATAGAGTACTAAAGTATAATAAAGTGAGGTATAACTTAAGGTACCACAAAAAATCAGTAAAAAAAAATCAATGGTGTGAGAGGTAAGAGTCAAGGGCTTTGAAAACAGATGGAAAATAACAAGCAAAAATGAATCAAATATCTAAATGCAAATGAAATAAAATTATGTAAATACCAGGGGAAAAAACAGCAAATGCCTGTAAAACTTTAGAGCAGAGAAGGTTTTTCTAACTATAAGTGAAAACCCAGATGCCACAAGAGAAGAGAATGACAAATGTGAACACATAAAAATAAAATCTTTTGTTTTGCAAAAAGCATCACTGACAGCCAAGAGAAATGACAGACAGAAAAAAAAAAAAAATGCAGCCTGCATTGTAGACAAAGAGCTAAGATAATTATACAGAGTTCCTAGAAATCTAGAAAAGAGAGACCAACCATCCAATAGACAATAGACAACAGAAAACAACAACAAATTACAAGTTTTCTTTAAAAATAGGAGGAGACTTTCAATATCACACATATACTAAAAGAAATGCAAGCGAAAGCTCTAACAAGATACTATTTGTTACCTAAAATTTCACATTACCCACTCTGTAGTTGAAGTATCGGAATATAGATACTACAGTGCATGGTTTTATACTGCTGTTTAGGTTGCTCAATGATACCATTTCTGAGGATGAGAATTTAGCAATACCTAACAAAATGACAAACGGATTTTTCCTTTCACCCTACAATTCCACTTCTAGGACCCTATGCCACATATACACCTGCACAAGGGTGAAATGGCACTTTTACATGATTGTTCACTGTAATAAGGGAATACTAAGAAGAATCTAAGTGTCCAGCAAGATGAGACAGGTTAAATAGTTATGGTGCACCCTCAAGAAAGAGTGTTTGCAAAGATATTTTAGGTGAGAATAATATTTATGTCCTGACACGGCAAAATCACAATAGCTATCATAGCATAACCAACAGCAAGACATAGAATAGTAAGCACAGGATATGAAAAACTATATTTATGTAAACACAAGATTAGAATCAAAAACAAGAAACTATTAAATTATTCCACAAATTGGCAACTGGGAAATAATGAAAGCAAAATATTTACATGCATGCATTTTGTGTTGTTTTTGTCTTTTAATTATGTATATTAACTTTTTCAGGAAAATTATATTCGGAAAATAACTTCTCAATTTGAAAACAAATTCAACTAAAGGAACCTAACTATATATCAAATTGGTAACAGCAAAATTATTTCATTTGAAGAACTCAAAAACACAGTATTTTGATTGTCAGTATGTGGTGTGAGATACAAATGACCTCATGATTTTTCAGATATATATTTAAAGACCCTGAAGTCCTAGAAGCAACGTAACTTCAAACAGCAATTAAGATTCTTCATGTCCAGGTATGGCCCTATTACCATTCCCCATGGATGGGTGTTGTGGGGAGAAAACAAGGCTCCTTGGAGAAATGGTTGATTTCAAGTCTGGGGCAGAGTAAGAGCAAAGTGAGTTTAGGACTTCTTGCTCCAGAAAGCAAAGAAGCCTGTAAAGACAAATGGGGCTGTGACAAACAGACCAGGAGCCAGTGTGGAGCCGTGCATAGGTCAAAGTCGTGACAATCTCAAAGTAAAAAAAAAAAAATAATGAGTTTAGTAGATTGAAACAGACTGAATCAATGAAAAGTCAATGAATCTATAATCATATTTTAAAAAGAAAGTCATAGAAATCTCATTTGTCACCATTTGAGGTAGGTATTAAAACAACTCTTTGAAAACTGGGAAATAAAGTGAAAGAATTGATCTTTTTTTCTGCCTTTCTGCTAGTAACTGGGTTTCAGAGTAACAAAATTGTCCACCTGATGAAGAAACCTTTTCTACCTAGGAATCCTGGCTGATCAATAAAGGGTGGTGGGATTTTAAAACATTGTAGAAACCCCAATTAAACTAACTGCTTATTATCAATTGGTTCACAACCAGTAGGTGAGTGGTTTGCACAGTAATACCTCCATATAGTGCAAATTAATACCACACAGATTACTTTCTAGTCCCAAAAGAAAGGAGTTATTCTACAATGGAGGAGGGAGTACATTGTTATTACAGTAATCCAAGGTCCATGTTAGTATTACTAATGATGGGTCAATGAAATATTAAGTGTCTTCCAGTGTACTACAATCTCATATATCTGAAATCAATTAAAATCAGCCAGAAATGTTTAATTTTAATGCATTAAGCCTTTCAACATAATTTCTAGGATATGGGACACGTGTGAAATGTAAGAAACTTATGCGCTAAATGACATCACAAGCCAGACAGATACAGAAGGTAGTACATTCCATAGGACAACTGACCTATTCTCATTAACAATCAGTGCCATAAAAGAAAAAATGAGGCTGGGTGTGGTGGCTCACACCTATAATTGTAGCAGTATGGGAGGATGAGGTAGGCAGTTCACTTATGGCCAGGAATTTGAGACCAGTCTGAGCCACATGGCAAAACCCTGTGTATACCAAAAAATCAAAAAATTAGCCAGGCATGGTGTCACGTGCTTGTAGACCCAGTTACACTGGAGGCTAAGGCACAAGAATTGCTTGAACCTCGGAGGCAGAGGTTGCAGTGAGCCGAGATTGAACCACTGTACTCCAGCCTGGGTGTCAGAGTGAGACTCCATTTCAGAAAAAAAAGAAAAAAAAGAAGCAAAGAAGCAAGGGGTTGCTCTTCTGCTCTTCTGGATTAAAAGAGACTAGGGACAAACAGGGGCAAAGGTGTGTTACTAATGTTTCACAACCAATCTGGAGTGATGGGGAGCCTTTGATCTGCAATATTGGCTGATTTCCATATTGTAAATACTTCTCCATGGCACTTTCAAGCTACCAACCGACATCCACTAACTCGTAAAATTCCTGAACGCTTAACAATTGAGTGTTGTGGGAGGTACAAGCCAGTTGCAGTGTCACTACTTAAATGACATCACAACCTGGCTCAGTGTGGTCCTAGATTGATACAGGAGAAACCAACTGCACAAGTCATCTGAATGCCATCTGGGAGAATACTTGATGAGCTTATAATATGATAAAATGGAAAGGTAGCCATCATTACAAAAAGAAGGAGGTTATGAAACAGGGTGTATAGTATGCTTTCATTTTGATATAAAATGTTACAAATATGCTAAGGAGGATATTCAACAAGGTGCTAACAGTGCTGACTTCTGGATGATGAGAATATGCTAGTTCTTTTTTTCATTTATCTAAGATTTTCTAACGCACTTCTGCCAATACTATAACATTTGGTTGTAATATTATGGTGATATTTTTAAGAGAGATGATAACAAGGCAAAACATATTTTGGAGCAGGGAGGTACACTAATAGATAGTGTCTGGGAGATCAATGCATCTGTCTTATCCTTGGAGGGGCCTTTTCTGGCCAGATTACCTATTTGGGGCTCCTGAAAAAGAAACTGGCTGCACTTGTAGAAGTTTGCAAATAAAGTAGGAACTCACAGCCTGTACTTTTTTCCTCTTTCTTTTGAGTCCTCTGTGACCACTGCAGCCCGATCCATTGTGAGTTCTCCCTCAGCTTAAGTCTGCCAGAGCAATTTTTCATTGGTTTATTCCCTCAGTCACTTACTCCTTTACTCCACCAATTGGACTCCATGCCTTCACTAAGTATCCCAAGACACTTCATGAAGCTCAACTTGGCATGAAAGTATGGATGCATGATCCTAGCCCCCAGCAATGCACTTGGAATTCAACATAGTTTTCTGATTCTTTCCCATTATGACAGTGCTTTGAAGACAAGGGCCATCATTCCCACTTCTTTGTTTCTGTTGAAAAGTTTAGCATAGAACTATTTACATATTAATAATTCACAAAATAATTACTGACTATAAAATGGGCTCACTGTTTTTGCAACTTCCTAAGGGAATAATTAAACATACTAACCAGTACAAGCCATGGGCTGGTTATCTCCAGACATTTTTGATCATGTACTCTCCTAAGTAAAGAAAAATAAATACAAACTGAGCATTGCTTCTTAACAGATGTACATTTCTCTATCAATTATATACATGTACCACCATACTAACATAATTTTTTTCTTATTTTTAGATGATATTTATTTGCACACTCTGGAAAATACTGGGCTAAACTAGCCTGACTTTTGTCTTTTTCCTCCCTGTCCTCCTCCCTAAATCCTCACTGACAAGTATAAAATTCTCCAGAAAAGGAAAGAGATGGCAATTGCAGCAACCTGAGTTAAAGGCAGTTTTCCCAGCCCCTAGCCCCACCTACTACATCTGAAGGATGTGTCACTTGATGGGCGTTGTGCTTATGTATCTTCCACCCACACACAAACTTCCCATACCTCTTCAATCTGGAACGTAAGCCAAGTAAATGTAACTTTGTTACCCACTGCATAAATAATATCAGCCACCATTCAACTTCCAAATGACTCCTGTTATACTCTCTTCACATTGCACAGAGATGTGAAGAGAAAATAACTTTGAGCTAGTATCATTTCGGCAGGGAGCTAACTCAGTGATTGTCATCTGGATGAAATAAGGAAGAAGTATCAGGACTTGTCTATTACCCATGCAGGTGAGACAGGAATAGAAACATCCGCTCTGTCAAATTGACTGGCCTCCTGCTTTAGCACTCTTAGACTCTGGTTTAACATCAAGATGTCTCAGGCTTTAAATGAAATGTCAAATATAATTTGGCTCTGCATTCCCAGGATATATGATTGCCCTTGGAGAAAACTTGATAACTCAGCGTTCCTGTGTCAAATGTGTATCTACCTGATGGGGCACTCTATAAAGCTGGTCTCCCGCTCTCCCTCTACCACATAAAAAGCCTCAGCCAGCCCGATGAGGCAGCTTCCATTCCTTGCACTAATGGGCATGAGACTCCACAAAATGGAAAAAAAAAAAAAAAAAGCTTTTATGTCCATGAGGCAAAGGCCACTGTTCAGAGTTCTCTTTGGCAATCTAATCTGCACAGAATATGTTAACTCAGTATTGGAATGCAGAGATTTTTAAGGTCTTTGGATGCAGTTAGACATGTCCATGACAGTACATAACATACATCCCCTTCCCTTAAAAGTCCTCTGACTGAGATGTTCCTCATTATCACCGCCTCTAGCTGGGCATTAATTTTCTTCATTGTGGGAGAGTCAGGCTCAGCCCCAAAATTCAACTGAAAAAACAGGTAAAGACAAAGAAAAATATATATAAAGCAGGCTGCTTCTTTCAAGCAAAAGTAATTCAGCCTAAACTTGGAAGAACTGAGGGGTTGACTATGCACTAGGCAGCTGTGAGACGAAGAAGATAAAGCAGTGAATGTGATCAAAAGACTCAGAGTGGTCCAAAGTGATTTTTGAAAACTAACACAGTAAACAAAGAAATCTGACAGCCTTAGCCTTGAGTGTACATACACATTTTAATGCCGTTTGATCTACAGCAAAAGGCCTTTCTCTTGTTGACACATTGCAATGCCAGAAATTCTGAACTGCAGTTGGAATGCTAAATGTAAATATGGCCATGACATATGTATCTGAAAGGGGCAATGAACCATCCTGATATGAACATACTAATGATACCTTACTGAGCACGTAAAATGAGCCTGGCAATTTTGATCCATTATCTCGAATGCTCAGAACACCAAAGAAAAGTTTTATGGATTGGATTGTGCCTCCTCCCAAAAAAGATATTTTGAGATCCTAACCCCCAGTATCCCAGAATGTGGCCTTATTAGGAAATAGA
This sequence comes from Sapajus apella, assembly GCF_009761245.1. Taxonomy (NCBI): domain Eukaryota; kingdom Metazoa; phylum Chordata; class Mammalia; order Primates; family Cebidae; genus Sapajus; species Sapajus apella. The sequence continues at coordinate 4,634,207 of NW_022436997.1, forward strand.
GTCTTTATAAAGGTAATCAAGCTAAAATGAAGTCATTAGAGTGGGCTCTAATCCAATATGACTGGTGTCCTTATTAAAAGGGGAAATTTGATTCAGAGACGCACAGAGAAAAGATGATGTGAAGACACAGGGACACCACCAGGTGATGACAGGGGATCAGTGTGATGCATCTGCAAGCCAAGGAATGCCTAAGGCTAACAGAAACTAGGCTGACAGAAGCTAGGAGACCCAGAGCAGATCCTTTCCCAGTGCCTTTAGAGGGAGCATGGCACTACCAACACCTAAATTTTATACTTTTAGCCTCTGGAACTATGAGATAACAATTGTTTCTTTTATAATGCAGAGTGAGAATTTTCCCTACCATGTTTGATAAATGTTGTCCAGATACCATTGCCAAGAATGTGTTGTCCAAAATGCCTGTAGTTTTTAAAGATGGAACTCCACCCTTTGCTTGGTTTTAAGTATGTATGGAATGTTATGATAGGACACAGTAGTGGTGGTCAGACATGGAAATGGTGGGGAGATAAAAATATACATGTGAAATAAAACTCAGTATTTTAATAAAGTAAAAA
>NW_022436997.1:4634878-4722437 GCF_009761245.1 Sapajus apella
AATTGTTTCTTATGCTAAACCACCCAATTTTTAGTAATTACTTATAGAAGCACTAGGAAACTAATACTGAAGGCAATATTACCATGTTTTTGCTACGAATGCAGAAACTGAGATAGAATTCAAATTCAGCTCCATCTGACTCCAGAGCTCATACTCAAGCAACTGCAGCAATGTTTCCAAACTGACTTCCATGGGCCCTGGAGTTTCAAAAATATGTGCCTGAGGTTCCAAACACGCAACCCCAAAAATTCTTAGTTTTCCATTTGCATTTCAATTGTATTAGAAATGATGAGTGTATATGGACTTATCTTAATTGCCATCTAATAACCAAACAATGGCCCACAAACTCCATGTCTTGTTAGCCAGAGACGTAGAGAAAGGGAGGGCAGATTTACCTAGGTCTCAAAGGAGAAGAATATCTGAGGGTGGCTCCACGTCCTACTTCCTCTCAGGACAAGCTTGAAAGGATAAAGGACTGTTTAGTTCACCTTAGGAAACTGGATCCTGGAGATTTTAGGATTCAATTCCTAGGTCTCAGTCATGGCCCAAATGGATCAGAGCAGCGGACTTTAAGTTGCCCTGAAATGTGGATAAGGCTGTCTCGCTGATAATTAGCAGGCCAATGGCCTACATGCTTTGTCACTGCCTGAGACTCACCTCCCAAAACCTCTGCACAACCTTTAGTGGATGTGTCAGCTGAGATTCAGGGAACCCTAAAAAAAACTAGACTAATATTCTTGCAAGCCTAATGAGAGGATGGAGGCTCAACCTTATTCAACCTGAATTAAGTATAGGAAGTAATGGCACATATCTGACACAACAAAATGGTCTACATGCCTATATGATTAATATCATAATTATCATTTTAATAATTATCTAGGTCCATACTTTGGTTCTAAAATCAATTTTTTATTTAAAAATTAATCTGAACATTACTAGGTTTAAAACGCATGGCATCATTCAGTGTTGCCTCCTTTGGTCGCAACTAACAGATTAGCATGGATTAATCCACCAGCTAGCTAGCTGTCACCTTGGAAACAGAGGAGCAGAGCCCTGAGAGATGAAACAAGTGGATTTATAGACTTAAATCACAATTCCAGAAAATCAGAGAAGAAATGTCACAGGTAATTTAAAATTAATTGCCAAATGACTTGCACAAACATTAACTGCTTAACAATAAGAGTTCTCTACGTTTTCTAAGGTTAGAATGTTATAGAACATTTTCATGCATCTTACTTCATTCAGCCTTATGGAGGTGGCCAAAAATAGACTGTGGCCATATGACCCTGTTCAATTCACTACCAAATAAATCTTTTGCCATCCATTTACCAGTGACTGTCAACCTTCTAGAAGGAAACATGGAAGGCGAAGAGATTTGGGAACACAAGACAACGGAGTAATCTAAGGAAGGTAAATGAGATTACTGGGGGACCTCTTAATTGTTGTTCCTGATTCTGTCCTTTGGCTCCTTCTAACTAGAAAATGACTTCACCTTATCCCCTCCGAGAAGCTCTTCACAGCCCCACTTCCCTGTTCTGCCTCCAAGCTGCCTCTGCAGTCTTGACTCCCTTCTTCCTGCAGATGACCGGCCACTGTGTTGTGCTGAGTTCACTAAGCCCTTTTTTGTCATCAACCATGCTCTCATGTCTCTACCCAGTGTTCCCCCTCACTCTCCTTCCTGATGACCCTCCATTTATTCTCCTAGAGCCGGGTCCTCCCCTTGCCTGGCTGCTGGAGGCATTCCTGTCTCTTTCTCCTGCTGAATCTGTTCAGTGGCGTTGCTCCATTTCAGCAGTTACCAACATGGTCCGGAATCATTTGAATTTAATAAAATGTGTCTCATTGTCCTAGAATCTGGGCTAAAACTGAGTCCACATACATACTAAAGGAAGAGAAGCTGAAGGCCATTACATCCTCCGGGCTGCGTGAAAGACGTTAGAAAATGTGAAAGGAGGCTCAGGAAGGAATTGAAAGTACTTGGCTTTTCTCAGCAAAAAGCTGGGGAAGAAGCTTGAAGAGCATTCTTTGTAGATCCTGGGGGTGGCTGCAGGCTGGAGGTCCAGCCCCCCAGGAAGATTTACTGTGCCATGAACCACAGGCCTCATGGCAGCTGGGGATTCTAGTGAAGCATACGGTTAGTGATTGTAGGTGAGCTTGAGTTTGGGGGTATGTGTGGACAGAGAGAATGGAGCCTGCTTCCCACTGACAAGACTTTGGCAGCATACTGCCAGAGCAGTCCAGAACGGCAAGGAGGAGCAGCAGGTATCAGGAGAGCAGTGTTGGGCTTGAAGAATATATGTGAATTTCCTCTGGACCCAGTACATGGCTGAATGGGTAGAGAATGGCTAAGCTTAAGGCAACTTAATGGGATCCTACCCAAGAGGGCTCCGTGACTGGGATTGATCTCAGAGGGGAAGGGGATAGAAGAAGGTTCCAAAGGGCCAGTGAGAACATGTGGCACCTGCATCAGGAAACTACACTGCAGAAATCCCCATGTTGAGGGTAGGGTGTTGTGCAGAAAAACCCTATGAACAGCTTACCGTAGCCTCTGAACACCTGCTACAGCCAGGAGCACTGATGCCTATATTACAAGCCATTAGCCATGTAAGTCCTTGTTTCCTTTGTTCTTCCAATGTCTGTTTCCTCATATCTCTTCCCATATCCCACAGGGCAGAACTTAAAGAAATGCGAAGCAAAAGTGAAAAAAAAAGTGAAGGAAGATTGAGGAGAAACCATATTGGACTCCACTCTGGTCTCCAAGGTGCAATCTGAAGGAAGAAAAGAAGCTTTAAATTAAACATGAACTTGAAGCTTTAAAAAAGTCAGAATTAGGCTTTTTAAACCTAGAAGGGACTCTATATTGTCAAAAATGGGTTAAAAAGAGTGAACACTTATGGAATCTGCTCAAGATGTTATCAAACTGCAAAGAAAGGAAATGAGAAAAGATAAAGCATATTGAAGGAAATAATGAGAGAAAAATAAAGCCATTTCCTGTTTATACTCTAGAAAGTTCAGTCCAAGTAATAAATTAATTTTTTTACATTTGATTTATATATGTATATAGTCTGAAGCTTTTTGAAGAATGGAGCATATTTGTTCATTTTATTATCCTCAGCCTCTGGCACACGCTTGCAATGAGATGAAGATGAAGAGATGTCTGTAAGGCCAGAAATGTCACTACCTGGAGTATACACAAGTCTCAGCCATCAGACACAGCAACCCAGGGCCCACACTTTGCTCTCTTTTTCCACTACCATCACTTCCAATCATCACCGTGAACCCAGGTGGAATCCTAAGAGGACCCAGAATCATTACAGAGACTCCTTTCATCCTTCCAACTCTACTTGTCTTCCAAAGGTCCACAGAGAGGGGGTGATAAATCCTATGGCCAAGGACATATACCCATATGTCGCTCACCTCCTTTGTCTGAAGGTTTCTACCTGCTAGCTGTGTCCAAATGACAAATGCATTCAACATGAAAATGGAGCCTCCCAAGTCATCTTTTATAAAAATGACTTCTGTGCACACCCACACTGTGTGAGGTCCCACAGCAAATGAAATTTCTTCTGGAGAACTCGAAGGTAAAGGGGATGGCTTTGGAGCATTTTCCTGGGTAAATTGCTTAAAGGAATTGGCCTCATTATCTATTAGTGTCTAGCAAACTACCCCAAACTGTAGTGGCTTAAAATTTAATTTTGATTTGACTCACACTTACTTGGGTCAGGAATTTAGAATAGGTTCAACTGGGTGGCTAAAGGGGCTGGGACAGCTGAGGCAGGAGGATGCACATTTAATATGGTATCTTCAATTGCTTCCCTGAAGCCTGGGCTGCGGTGCCCGGCTGTTGGGTCTATCTGATGGCTGGGAGCCCAGCTCTGGCTGTCAGCTGGAGAGCTGACACTTGGTCAGACAAGATGGTATAAGTCTTCATACCACTAATATCAGAAATGCCAGAATTTCATTTCTGCCACATTCTGTTGGTCAAACAAATCACCAAGAAAGCAGAGTTAGACTCCATCTCTCAACGACAAGAACAGCAAAGAATCTGTTACCATTTTAATCAACCACAGGTTTGTCGAGATGCATTCTATGTGAAGGGCCGGTGGCTCCCTCTTTAGCTGCTGCTTTTTTCACCTGATCTTTACATAAACACTGTGTAGAATAGACATGGTAGTGAGATGAAAAGCTATGCCTTTCTGATGCCCAGAGTTAACCAATTGTCATCACCTTGAGCAAGTCATCTAACTTCTGTGTGTGTTAGAAAATGTAGGTTGTTCCTAGGTTTTCGTAAATTTAGAATTCACAGATGCAGAGTATGCAAACCAAACCTAGCCTACATGTTTGTTCGGTGTGAACTTTGCTTTAATATACATATACGTGTATATTTGTGTGCATAAACGTATACATACATATGTTAAACTACATATCTACTTAATTGACATATTTAAAAACTGAATGATGCCATATAAAATTCAGAAGATCTGGTGACACTAGAAATGTATTAAAACATGGCAAGAAGTGCCTGGAAATGAGGGTCCAGTGCCGTCTTTTGATGGCACACACACTGTCTGATTTGCTCACATCACTCACGTATGTGTCAGGAAAGGGCTAGACAAGCATCAGAGCTTGCTTCTCTACCACATAGTGTAATGGTTAAGAGTGCACAGATGCTGGCTTTGATGGCATATGTTCAAATCCTGGCTCTGCCACTTACAAGCTATGCTGAAGACAATGTTGAAGATGAAACATGTAGCAGCAGGCCACCCACATCAATTTTCAAGGAAAATGTTAATCTTGTTTGTGCCCCAAATGACTGGCATCTAACAGCAGAAACAATAGCCAACACCATAGACACCTCAATTGATTCTGCTTATACTGTTGTAACTGAAAAATTAAAAATGAGCAAAGTTTCCAGTCAATGAGTGCCTAAATCATTGCACCCAGATCAGCTGCAGACAAGAACACAACTTTCGAAGGAAATTGTAAATAAGTGGGATCAAGATCCTAAAGCATTTCTTTGAAGAGTTATAACAGAAGATGAAACATGTCATTATCAGTACAATCCTGAAGACAAAGTGCAATCAAAGCAATGGACACCAAAAGATGGAAGTAGTCTAGTCAGAATAAAAGTGGATTGGTTAGAGCAAAGGTCATGGCAACAATTTTTTTGGAATACTCAAGGCATTTTGCTTGCTGATTTTCTGGAGGACCACACAATGATACATCCACTTATTATGAGAGTGTTTTGAGAAACTTAGCCAAAACTTTAATAGAAAAACACCCGGGAAAAATTTCCCAGGGAGTCCTTCTTCATCCGGACAATGTTCCTGCTCATTCTTCTTATCAAACAAGGGCAATTTGGAAAGAGTTTTGATGTAAACTGAATTGGCTCCTTCTGACTTCTGCTTGTTTCCTAATCTTAAAAAAAATCTATAGAAGGCACCCATTTTTCTTCAGTTAACAATGTGAAAAAGACTGCATTGACCTGGTTAAATTCTCAGGACTCTCAGTTCTTCAGGGATGAACTAAATGACTAGAATTATTGCTTAAAAAAGTGTCTTGACCTTCATGGAATTTATTTCGAGAAATAAAGTTTATCTTTTAATTTCATTTTTCCACAAACTTTTTCAAGTCCCCACATGTTTATTTTTATTTTTCTGAGATCTCGCAGAACACTCATTTGTTTCTTACACACAGAACATTTCTGATAGGTAGATTCGCCAGTGATCTTTTGAATACATTAGAGTAGAAAACTTACTTTTATTTGTGACAATCTTGGAGCAAGTCATTTCATCGTTAATAGTTCTAGTTTCAGAAAGTTCTTTCTTACATTAATACTACACAAAAGTTATTGTGTCATCTCACCACATAACTGAATTTCCTCATTTCTGTGCAGTTCCATAAAACTCATATTCTGTACTTTTAGAATCTATATGCTTCCTGGTTTTATCATTTAACTAAATTATTTTTTTCAAACTCCATGTGCCAGATTCTGTTCAAGAGGCCAAGAATACAATAATGAATAACACCCAGCTTCTGCACAACAGAAGCTTAGGGATCAGTGTGCATGTATTATAGGATGCTATATGCTGTCTTTTATATTATCCTGTAATATACCCATAATTACCCATAATTCTGCCTTTTATGTCTCTCCTGTGTTATCATTTGTTAGGTGCATCTGCTAGCCTTATATTGATTGATCCACAGAAGAACTCTGTGAAATAAACTTTATTATTTGGAAATGAGGTTTTAGAGTTTTAGAGATAAGAAAATTGAGGTTTGTGCACTGCTTTCTCTACACCAGCCCTCTGACCGTCTCCAGGGCCTAGCATGGGACTGGGCCCCAGGGTATGCTCAAATAAAGGAGTTAATCAGTAAACTATGTCTGAGCTAAGGAGAGTCTGGAATAGCTGTGGTCAACACTCTTCCCAATGCTGAGCAGCCAGTTCAGGAAAAAGACAAAGTAGCCTGAAATATGATGTTCAAATACTTAGCATGGACACTAGTGCTTAAAAAGTGAAAAGTTCAGCAATTTTCCACATGCTTACTCCATAATATTCAAATCCAAGGTTTGTCCTTTTGCATCTATTCGACTGTTTTATGCTATGAGTAGTACAACTCTGGATGAAGGAAGCCTATAGCAGAAATTAGATGACCTGGCACATGACAGATCAGAAAGATCACTGAATCTATGAGTTCAAGCTTTTGTTCCTCCCTATTTAGCTAAGTAACTCTCACTGGATCTGTAAAATCCTTACCAACAGTGTCAGGGACATAATGGGAACTCAAAGATATCTTTCATATAAATAAATAAAACAAAGGATGCTTAAGAGAGATCACAAACATAGAGTGATATTGTCATTTATGTTATACTTCGTAAACATGGAATTACAGTAAAATTACATGGCTCCATGAATAAGTGTCTGATTATGACTCAGAATCTTCTTTTGAATCCTAAATTTACCCCTTTTCCAAAGCAACCACTTACTCTGTCTGAAGATTCTTCTTGGTGCAATTTATGTGCTGTAATGGGATAGGAATTAGGTTGCAAAAGAAGAAATCAAAGTTATCTAATACGTAATTAAAAAAACCTTGACTAAGTCACTCTGAACACAAGAGTAAAGGACTACCCTTGACCCCTTGACCTTGCCTGGCCACTTCTGAATGAATGTCTGTTTGATACCTGTACTTTTAGAAACATTTTGCAAGTACAATTGTTATTAGAGGCCCAAACTCCCTAAAAAAAAAAAAAAAAAAAGATTTAGGATGTTCCCTTGGCTCACTTGCACATTCAAACACTCAAAATTCTTGGAAACTGGAAATAAGACCACTGAGCTTTCTCTCAGCCTGCCCCATGTTGATCATACCTAATGAAACCCTCATTGTTTCCATATTACTCAACATAGTTGGGATCAACAGTCTAGGATTTTCCTCAATAAGCTTGCTAGGTAAGTCATCAACTGAATTCACATTTTAATGAAATTGAATATAAAAAGTGTGTGAACAACAAAAAGGTAAGCATTAAATCCTGAATCCTCTAAGGTGTAAAACAAAAAAATAATAAGGCCTGGAATAGTTAGCTTCAATGGGATATAGCACTAGAGGACACTGCTACAATGAGGAAGTTTTCAATGTGGTTTTGATTTGCATTTTTCTAATGGCCAGTGGTGATGAGCATTTTTTCATATGTTTGTTGGCCACATAAATGTCTTCTTTTGAAAAATGTCTGTTCATATCTTTTGCCCACTTTTTGATTGGGTTTTTTTTTTCTTGTATATTCGTTTTAGTTCTTTGTAGATTCTGGATATTAGCCCTTTGTCAGACGGGTAGCTTGCAAAAATTTTTTCTCATTCTGTTGGTTGCCAGTTAGAATGGCATGCCAGTTAGAATGGCAATCTTTAAAAAATCTGGAGACAACAGATGCTGGAGAGGATGTGGAGAAATAGGAACACTTTTACACTGTTGGTGGGAGTATAAATTAGTTCAATCATTGTGGAAGACAGTGTGGTGATTCCTCAAAGATCTAGAAATAGAAATACCATTTTACCCAGCAATTTCATTACTGGGTATATACCCAAAGGATTATAAATCGATCTATTATAAAGACACATGCACACATATGTTCACTGCAGCACTGTTTACACTAGCAAAGACTTGGAACCAACCCAAATGCTCATCAAAGAGACTGGATAAAGAAAATGCGGCACATATACACCATGGAATACTATTCAACCATAAAAAGGATGAGTTCATGTCTTTTGCAGGGACATGGATGAATCCGGGAACCATCATCCTCAGCAAACCAACACAAGAACAGAAAACCAAACACCGCATGTTCTCACTCATAAGTGGGTATTGAACAATGAGAACACATGGACACAGGAAGGGGAACATCATACATTGGGGTCTTTTGGGGGGTGGGGGACTAGGGGAGGGATAGCAGGGGGTAGGGAGATAGGGAGGGATAACATTAGGAGAAATACCTAATGTAGGTGACAGGGGGATGGAGGCAACAAACCATCATGGCATGTGTATACCTATGTAACAATCCTGCAAGATCTGCACATGTACCCCAAAACTTAAAGTAAAATAAAATTTTTAAAAAAAAGATGAGGAAGTTTTCAAAGGCATGTCTTCATAACTGGGAAGGCAGGATATCAGTGACAGACCTTTTGAAACTCACTGTTCCATTTAAGGAAACCCACAAGTACAGAAAATCCTGGGGCTACCTTCAGCTTTCTTTCTCTGCAGCCTTCTTTCAGAATTATCAACTTGAAAGACCACTACCCTGGTAAATACAGCACCTTAGATTTTAGCGATTCTTGTAGTTACTAGCTATGTAAGCCTAATTCAGGCCTTTCGTCTCTGTGATCCTCAGCAGCTCTATCTGTAAAATAAAGATGGTGGTTATGATGGTCTCTCAGGACCTTTTGAGCTCTAAGGTCTTTTGAATCAATAATTCTACTCCCCGGTGATATCCAAGAGTATAATTATTCACCAAACTTGGTGATAACTTCTGAGAAACTGCTGGGTAGAGGGAAGAACAGAGGCAGCAGAGGACTTGGTTCAGAAAGACTCTCTCAGTGTTTTAGGACTTGATAGGGGGCCATGACCGTTAATATTAGAGTCTATGAATAGGGTTTGGTGACCTTCGTGGTGAAGATTGTGCCTGACCAACTGCCACTCAGTTAAAGGTAAAGAACACAATCTACCATGAATAAGTGAGAACCTGGAAAGAATAAAGGATTGGAGGGGGTAAAATATTGCAAAAAGTCATGATGATGCAGAGTATTCAAAAATCCAAATCATTCTTGCATTTCTCACTCATCTTTCATCATATATTTAGCCTTTTTATGTGCAAATAACTAAAATAATGCTAAAAAACACCTTTCTAAATGAATTGTGCTTTATAATTTTAAAGCCAGTTTTATTTTATAGTTTAATTGTTTTAACACCTTGATGGGGCACACATGGCAGAGTAGTATTATTCTGCTTAAAGGAAGAGGAGAGCAAAGCTCAGAGAGGTTAATAAATATTGAAGAGCTAATTAACAAGTCACAATCCACCTTCAGGTTTTCTTATTCCTATTTCTTATGTTCCTCCTATTAAATAACAGACATGATCATCTGCTCCTACTACAAGTTTCTATTTTTGTCAGAACAAGTTGGGGGTCTTGGGCCCCATTTCATTAAAGCACCCTTTCCTTTGTTTGGCTACTTGAGAATGAAGGTTGAAGATAAAAGTCATACAGAAGTTTAGATTTTGCCCAAGAGGAGATGGGAATGTGCATCTTCTCTTCAAGAGTTAATGCATCTTTGAATGCATCACACAAGGACCATAGATGAAAAGACTGAAGTTGGGCTCCTGGATTTGAGACTAGCTTTACATCAATTTCTTCAGGCCTCAGGCCTCAGGCCTAACAGCTGTCAAATAGGTGATGACACCTGCACAATCCTATGTAGAATTCTTCCAATGTAGAATTTTTTCTAGTATGAAATCAGGTGGAGTATGTAGAACCCCCTTGAAAACAAGACTTGAACCAATAAATGTGTGGTGTGGTTATGATGGTTGTTCACTGTGTGGCTGAGGGAATAGATAGCGGCCAATACTGGCTTGACTTCAGGCCTGGAGATCAAGCAAGTCCAGAGGAAAGGGATTTGGATTCATTTCCTAAACAAAGAAGCAAAGTCCAGAAGCAGCTCAATGCTTAGAAAATAAGGAACAGTTGGTCTCACAGCTTGGCCAGGCAGGAGGGTTGGCAGAGATCCTCAGATCATCGTGCTCTGCCTAGTGAATTGAGTGGGCCTCACCAGGGGCTGGATGTTAGCCTCCTTCTGGCTGGAGAGAAGCAGTGGGGGATTGTGACCACCTGTTCCCTCAGAATGTCACTGTACTTCTTGCACATTTTCCTACATAGGCAAAATCCAAGCCAGGCCCTTGGAAAAATCACAAAACAAAAAATCTGCCTTCATTCTTCCTCATTTTTTCTTCGGTTCGGTCTTCCCATTTCCTCAACTCATAGTGACTTTCCAGTCATGCCCAGTGGCCCCTGATGGGTCACACCCCTGACTCTAGTGGCCTCCAAAACTAGCCTGTGAAGATCTCACCATGTGTCCCAGATATCTCTGTTCCTCACACCCAAATTCACTGACTCATTACTACCCCTTTCTCATCCTGCTCTCAGTAATTGCCAGCTGGAAGTTTGAGCTGATAAGTAGCTTGTACTGAAGAACTTATAAAAGACAATCAAATTAAAAAGTAAATCCTCTCATGAATACTAGTACATTAACAATATGCTCTTAAATAACTTTACCAAAAGAAAGAATAAATGAATGAATGAATGCCAAATGGATCACCTCAAAAAAAAAATCAATGAGATCATAGGGTTGCTATTTTGAGGCCAAGGCTTAAATAGAATTAAGAAGAATTCTCCACTAAAAACTCTCATTTCTTGATCCTGATAAAGTTTTCCTTAAAAATTCGAATCTTTAACAATGAAAAAATATACATTATTTATGTATATATATATATATATGTTATATATATATTTCTTTATTATACAATATATATTTTTAAGATTATATATAGTAGCTTTTATCAATTCCAAATAGTGAGCAGAAGGCTATATTTTTTAGTTAAGAAATAAGTAAAATGTTCTGTGAAAACATCAAAGGGACAGCACAATATTAATAAAACAAGTGGCTTTATGGCTGAGCGACACATGTAGTTAACTCTAGCTGTGCAGCTAGATTAATTCTGCTTAATAAACTCTTCATCAAACCAAGTCCTGATGTCTTTCTCTTGACCCTTAGTAGATTCACAGACTCCTGAGTGTATCTGTCATCTCCAAGAAAGCATCTGAGGGCTTGACACCTGCCTAGTTGTTCAATATCTTGGTAGTTGCTCTATATCCTTGCTACAGAATGATCCATACTGGATAAAAACCCAAAGATGCAGCCTATAGTGGGCATGTATTTTCTTCTAAACATCTGACATCCCTTCCTTGGGCGAACTGTCTCAAACCCATGCCATATGGTTTTAGTCAGCAGTAGCTTAGGTCCTCTATGAAGTAGACATCAAGCCAGCAATAAAAAGCAAGATATTTATTGGAGAAAACACTCTGAAGGTTAAGAGAGAGAGCAGGAATAAGGCAGCGAGAACCTTCATTCAGACTGCAAAGTGATCTTGACATCTATAAAAGTAGAAAGGGAAGAAGGGATTAGATAGGAAAAACCTTAGGCTATAGTGAAGTTATGAGGTTATCTCAGCTAGGCCAGTGGGAAAGTCATTGAACCCATGAGAGGGATCCCTCATCGGGCTGGAATGGCTGAGTTTGAGTATCCCCATTGTGCTTAGTCATTGGCTGGAGGAGCCCAATGAAAACCCGGCCTGGTGTGAAAGACACAGTGGGTCCCTAAGTGTGGCAGCTAAAGGCTGTCAATCAGCTATGCTCCCTAAAGTAGGTTCTCTGAAAGGGAGATCCGAATAGGACACTTCCACCACTGCTGTATAATGGGACTGTCAATCATACACCCAATTCACAAAGAGAGGGAACTATCCAAAAAAGGCCAATCAAAGCATTTCTCTAGAGTTGATAGGCAGACACTAGCAGGAAATTAGCTCCTTTTTCCACTGGAGAATCTGAAGGAGGTGAATCTAGGGCTGCCAACTTTTCTTAGGACTGCAGAATCCCAACTGCATCAAGGAAAAAATATGATCAAACCCCAGAAGAAAGCAAAGTTCAAACTGGGGAGAAAAGGGAGCCCCAAAGTTAGAAGCCGCTAAATATCATTTTCCCCCTTATTCTAGTTTAAGTTGTATTTCTGCTGCAACTAAAAAGTGCTCTCCCTAATACCTAATACTGCTTTCACTGTAATTATCATAGTATATTAGAGCTTGAAAGGCCTTTAGAGGTCATGTAGCTCTCTTACTGCACATTACAATAACCTGAGGAACTTAGTTTTGATACCAAATGCAGGACCTCATTCTAGTCTAATTAAATCAGAATCTCTGTAAGTGGAGCCCATGCACCAGTTTATTCTTTTAAATTATCTAGGTAATTTTGATGTTTATTCAGGGTTCAGACCAATGGTTTTGTCAAACATTCATTTTGCAGATATGAAAGTTGAGGTTTAAACATAGAAACTGACGGGTCCCAAATCCACAAGAGACAGAGCCAGAAGTTAAACTCAAATCTTTTTACTTCTAATATGATGCCCTTTATTAAAATTATAATATGGCATCTTATTTGAGAAACAAACTTTTTTTCATCTCTGAGTAAAAATTCTTTATTCTTTTTTAATAAAATGTTTAATTCTTGTGATAAACCTTCCGTTCTTTAAGAAGCCTAAGTTACTATCTCTCCTGATACCTAGAGTTATTTATATATTTATCGAAACAGGATGAAGTTACCCCTCCCTGAAACAAGACCCAAATACAAAGTGGAGAGTGCATTCCCCCACCAGCACAAGTAAGTACGCCACCTTCCTATCTGATGGGAATCCATTCTGCCCCCTTAGAGCTGTCAGCTGCTTATCGCTGGAGAGGAAGTAGAGAGGTATTCTAGACTGAACCATGCCGTCATGCAGAGCAGCAGCAATTAGGAAAAGAAGACTGCTGACATTCACTGTAAGCTACTCTGACATACAAGAGCCATTGGGTTTCAATACCCTGATATGAATAACCATCTTCTTTGCTCTTGCAAAAAAATAATAATTCCTATAATTCAATTGATTTTATCAAATTGGTCTTCTGAAAAACCACCCTATTTTTGAGTTTTCTTTCTACAGGCATTTCATTGTTACTAAACACACCATCATTCAAAATATTATTAGAAAAAAGCAGAATGCAAAAGGATCAGCGTGGTATGATCATAACTAAGTAAAATAAATAGAAAAGCAAAATTCTGGGGGATACTCTCTAGGGCTTTTTGCAGCCTTTTAATTCAATGATTTCATCACTCTAAGATTCCTCTCATCTCTCAAGGTTTTCCAAGCAAGTGGTCCTCTACTTAATCTTTGTTTGAAGTTGGGCCTTTTGTAATCATGTGGACAGTGAAAGTGACCTTCCAGATCTAGAAAAGATCCACCTATAGAGTAATTTTGATCACAGCACACATTACTTCTATGACATCCTGTCTACTGACTTCCATTAGTCACCCGATGTTGAATAGCTTTGAAATGCCTTTGTTTTTTTATTTAAAATTTTCTGCTTTTCTCTTTGTTGTTAGTGGAAATCTACTTTTCCCTAACACCTCAACTTCACAAAACAAACCACTGCCATGGCAGAAGGTACACTCAAGAACAACGTATTGATTTTGTATTTCCAGGGGAATGCTTTTCCTCCCTTATCATTTTGCCCTTGGTAGAGCTTGGTTTTTACCTGAGAATACAGTGTTTGTACCAAAAGTACTCTTCCTTCAAAGAAAAGTTACTTTTGAAATAGAACTGTTCACAGGAATAAAAAATAATTGCACTCTGTGATAGAGAAGTAATGCTTTTCTACTTTTATGAAGAGCAAATTGGGCCAGATGTTCTTTCATTTCTGTATTTGATTGGTTACTTATTAGTTCCCTAGGAGAGGAATGGAATTTCTAAAAGGTGAAGAGAACAAAAGAAATTTTTCCAATGTGTATTATCAAAAATGTGGTAACTCATGTTCAAGAGGCCATAAAACTCTCCTGTATTAGATAATGTGGTTGATGAAAATACCAAAGATGAAACCAGAGTCAGAAATAAAAATTTGATTCCAGGTTTTCTCTTATTTACAGTTCAAGGCAAATAATGGCTGAAGACATGCACTCTCTACTGAAGAATTTACAAAACATGCAACATCAATTAATGAAAGTTGATAAGTAGAGCAAGAGGTTTTTGTAGGAATTACGTAACGAGCATAAAATCCCTAGTATTCAGGAACTCAAAAAAGTCAGCTTTTTTTCACACATATCAAACCCCCTGCCAACTGACAGAGAAGTTGCAGATCAGCATAGGCTTGGAAAGGCAGGAAACAGAGTACTAAAGGCTTGAGGTGATCTCATAAAGGTAGGATTTCTAAAGTCCATTAACAGGGAACTCTGGCAATTGTCTCACTATGTAAACAGTAAAAAGTAATAATAATAATAATACCGTGTAAGTCAAAAATAATGGTTGAATCCCACATTCCCTTCTTTTAAACTTTGATCATGACTGGCTCCATTTTGTAAAAATCTCAATCCCTTTATGCATTTTAAAAAAGGTTAATATAACCTGCCCTACCTTTTTTTTTTTTTTTTTTTTTTGAGTCAATTTTGTTCTGCCACCTAGGCTGGAGTGTGGTGGCATGATCTCAGCTCACTGCAGCCTCCGCCTCTTGGTTCAAGCAAGTCTCCTGCCTCAGCCTCCCGAGTAGCTGGGTTTATAGCACCTATCAGGATACCTGGCTAATTTTTGTATTTTTAGTAAAGATGCCATGTTGGCCAGGCTGGTCTCGAACTCCTGATATTTTATATTTTTAATAAAGATGGGTTTTCACCATGTTGGCCAGACTGGTCTTGAACTCCTGAACTCAGATGATCCACCCTCATTGGCCTTCCAAAATTCTGGGATTACAGGCATGAGCCACCACTCCCAGCCTACCTGCCCTACTTTCAAATTGTCTTGTTTTATGAAAAGGGATACTTGACATAAATAAATTTTATAAAATTTAGAAGGCCTTAGAAATAAAAGTTAATAACATTTATCACACAAGCATACATTGAAAGCCTGGGCTTGGATCACAAGGCCCAACTGTGAGTAGCCTGGCCATTTCGCTTCAACAGTTTGCAATGAAGTAAAATGGGAGGAGAGAGGTAGGTGAGGTTTCACAAAAGAGGTGTTGTATAAGCAGGTTATTGAAAGATAAAAAGTAGCTCACCAGTGACAGAATACACAGGGTTGGGGGAAGGAATGGCTGAAAGCGGGACTTGAGAAGATTTCAAAGGTAGAAATAACATGAACTAAAATAAGTTCAGTTCAATCAAATATACATGTCCAGAACTGAGTAATTACGATGAATATGATATAGGTTCTGCTCCTATAGGTAAACAAGGTCAATGCAATGTGGTATATCACATAAGAGAAGTGTGCTCATGAGAGGATGTTGCTGGTGAGTCAGTCAATCAGCAAAATGTTAGTCAGGTGACATGAAGATGTAGATAACATCTCAGACCAAAACACCAGCTTCTGTGAGGACATGTAATCTGCAGGGAGGAAAAATGGCCAGTTTAGGGGAGTGCAAAGAGCCAGACAATATGTTTTATTGATGGTGGTGAAAAACACAGATGGCTTATGCATTGTTTTCAACAGAAAACTAAGGAGCTTATTCTTTATCCTGTAAGTGGTAGGATACAGAATAAAATATTCTAAGCAGATAAATGATAGTGTTAGGAAGAATGCTTCTGGCAGCAGGACGTTGGCTATAATGAGATAGAGAATACTTCAGCTGTGAAAGTAAACCAGGACTAAAATGGTGATGACCCAGACTAAACTAGGCAGGAGAAATGGAATGAACAGACATATTTTTCTCATCTATCAGATGGAGGTGGAGCTCTTCCATAAGATCAACTGTTAACTAATATGAACTTATTTTGTTCTTTATGTTGAAACTCCCTTGCCTTTTAATAATACAAAATCAAAATAGCAGAAATATGGATTAAAAGATTGGATAGATATATTAATTATGAGATCACCAACCACAGTAGTTGAAATAATTTACATTCCCACCAACAGTGTATACGCATTCCCCTTTGTTCACAGCCTCGCCAGCATCTGTTGCATGTTGCCTTTTTAATAACAGTCATTCTAATTTGTGTGAGATGGTATTTCATTTTGGTTTTGATTTACATTAATTTAATAATTAGTGATGTTGGAGATTTTTTCATGTTTGTCAGCCATTTGTGTGGCTTCTTTTGAGAGGTACCTGTTCACACCTTTGCAGATTTTTAATGGTTTTTTCTTGTATGATTGTTTAAGTTACTTATAGATTCTGGAAATAATATGTTTGTTGGATGCATTGTTTGTGAATATTTTCTCCCATTCTGTAGGTGGTCTGTTTACTCTGTTGATAGTTTCTTTTGCTGTGCAGCAGTGCAAAAACAGACTAATACATATGGTTTTGGTTTTTATTTAGTTTACGTGGTGAATCACATTTGTTGATTTGCCTATGTTGAACCAATCTTGCATCTCAACAATTATGCCTACTTGATCATGGTGAATTAACTTTTTGGTGTGCTGCTGGATTCACTTTGCTAGTATTTTGTCATATGTCCTTGCCAGATTTTAGTATCAGGGTGATGCTGGTTTCATGGAATACAGTAGGGAAGAGTCTTTTCTCCTTACTTTTTTTGAATAGTTTCAGTAGAATTGGTACCAGCTCATCTTTGTATGTCTGGTAGAATTCAGCTGTGAATCCATCTGGTCCAGGGCTTTTGTTTGTTTGTTTTGGTAGATTTTTCATTATAGATTCAATTTTGCAACTCGATATTGGTCTGTTCAATTTCTTCCTGATTTAATCTTGAGATGTTATAAGTTTACAGGAATTTATTCATTTCCTATAGATTTTCTAGTTTGTGTGCACAAAAGTGTTTACAATAGTCTCTGATGATTATTTGTACTTCTGTGGCATTGGTTGTCATGTCATCTTTGTCATTTCTGATTGTGCTTATTTAGATCTTCTCTTTTTTCTCCTGTTAATCCAGCTGGTGGTCTATCGACCTTGTTAATCCTGTCAAGAAACCAACTTTTGGTTTTGTTGAGTATTTGGATGGATTTTGGGGTCTCAATTTCATTAAGTTCTGCTCTGATTTAGTTATTTATTTTCTTCTTCTTATTTTAGGGTTAGTTTGGTCTTGTTTTTCCAGTTCCTCTAGGTGTCAAGTTAGATTTTAATTTGAGCTCTTTATAACTATTTGAGATAGACATTTATTGCTATTAACCTTCCTTTTAAGATTGTTTTCTTCTGCATCCCAGAGGTTTTGGTATGTTGTGTCTCTGTTTTCATGTATTGCAAATAATTTTTTGTTTCTTAATTTTATTGTTTATCCAAAAGTCATTCAGGAGCAAGTACTTTAATTTTTATGTAATTGTGTTGCTTTGAGAGATATTCTTGGTTTTGATTTCTACAACTCTAGAATATGTTAGTTTTCTGCCTCAATGATCTGTCTAATGCTATCAGTAGGGTATTGAAGTCCCTCACTATTATTAAAATTGTACATGTCTAAGTCTTCTCATAGGTCTAGACGTACTTGTTTTATGAATCTGGATGATCCAATGTAGGGTGTACATATATTCAGGATAGTTTAGTCTTCTTGTTGAATTAAACCCTTTATCATCATGTAATGCCCTTGTCTTTCTTTACTATTATAGGTTTAATGTCTGTTTTATCTAATATAAGTATACTGACCCCTGTTCTTTTTTGTTTTTCAATTTTGTAATAGATCTTTCTCCAACCTTTTCCGTTGAGTCTATTGTTGTTATATGTAAGATGAATCACTTAAGAACAGTAGATGGATGAGCTTTGTTTTTAATCCAACTTGCCATTTTATGCCTTTTTAAGTGGGGTATTTAGATGATTTACATTCATGGTTAATATTGATATACCAGGTTTTGATCGTATTGTGACGTTGTTAGCTGGTTGGTTTGCAGTTTCTATTCTTGGTTGCTTTATAGGGTCTGTGGGATATGCATTTAGGGTGTTTTGTGGTGGCAGGTATAATTCTTTCATTTCAATTTTTAGAACTCCCTAAAGGATCTCTTGTAAGTTTGATCTAGTGGTAACTTAGCACTTGCTTGTCTGCCTGAACTTTTATTTCTCCTTTGCTTATGAATCTTAGTTTATCAGAGTATGAAATTCTTGTTTGGAGCTTCTTTAAGAATGCTGAAAATGGGCCCCAATCTCTTTTTGGCTTCTAAGGTTTCTTTAGAGAAATCCACTGTTAGCCTAATGAGGTCCCCTTTGTATGTGATCTGACCTTTTAAGACTTTTTTTCTTCGGTGTTGACCTTGGACAGTCTAATGACTATATGCTTCAATGATGTTCATTTTGTATGGTATCTCACATATTTACTCTGAATTTCTTATATCTGGATATCTACCTCTCTAGCAAGATTAGGGAAATTTTCTTAAATTTTTCCCTCAAATATGTTCTTCCAGTTGTTTCCCTTTTCTCCATTTCTCTCAGGAATGTCAATAATTTGTAGGTTTAGTCACTTTACATGATCCTATATTTCTCAAATACTTTATTATTTTTTTCATTTTTTTCCCTTTATTTTTCTGACTGGGTTAGTTCGAAAGACTGATCTTCAAGTTCTGAAATTCTTTCATCTTCTTTGTCCAGTTTATTAATAAAGGTTTCAATTCTATTTTAAAATTCATTAAGTGAGTTTTTCAATTCTAGAAGCTCTGATGAAGTTTTTTGAAGATGTTTATCTCTTCATTTCCTGGATTGCTTTAGAAGTTTCTTTGTGCTGATTTTCAACCTTGTTGTTGATTTTCAACCTTGTTGTTGATTTTCAACCTTGTTGTTGATTTCATTGAGCTTCCTTCCAATCCATGCTTTGCATTCTTTATCTGTTATGTCCAAGTTTCTGTTTTGGTTACAGATTATTGCTGGAGAACTAGTGTGATCCTTTGATGACGTCACTACATTAAGAGTTTTCATAGTTTTGGAATTTTTGTGCTAGCTCCTTCTCATCTGGAGATGCTGGCATTTCTAATTTTTGTAATGATTATTGTGCAGGTAGAATTTTTTTCTTTCTTTCCCTATAATATTATTTTTTCTTATTTCATTTTTCCATTCCCTCTTCCCTCCAGAAGATATGACTTTAGAGCAAGGATCACCAACTCCTGGGCCACAGATTGGTCCCAGTCCATGATCTGTTAGGAACCAGGCCGCACAGCAGGAAGTGGGAGCTGGCGAGCAAGCATTACTGCCTGAGTGCCACCTCCTGTTAGTTCAGCAGTGGCATCAGATTCTCACAGGAGCACAAACCCTATTGTAAACTGTGCATGTGAGGGATCTAGGTTGTGCACTCCTTATGAGAATCTACCTAATGCCAGATGATCTGAGGTAGAACAGTTTCACCCCAAAACTATCTCCCCTCCCTTGCCACCATCCTTAGAAAAATTTTATTCCACAAAACTGGCCCCTGGTGCCAAAAAGGCTGGGGACTGCTGCATTATAGAATGCTGGGTGGTTCTTTTGTCTTTGCTTCTACAGCCCTATGAATGTCTGTCAGCAGTTTTACATTGGGCTGTGCAGTTGGATCTACAAGCCAGTACATGGGGCTTATGGGTAAGAATCAACTGCTGTCAAAGTAGCTGGGTATTTACTCAATCCTTATTTATTGGCAGTAGCTCTCTGTTACCTCAGGGAATAAGCTGATTCATGAGGTGCACTGTGGTCAGAGCTTTCTCTTCAGCCCTAGAGGGGTAGGGAACAAGATGGTCAGAACTGGATCCAACAGGTCTACTAGTCCACCAATGGCAGGCACAAGAACCAGCACCAAAGGAGAATCTGTCAAGTGCCCAGAGGTGTGCTTAGATGTGAAGCTGGGAGCCTTCCTTGGCCCCAAGTTCTCTGCACAGGAATGGGGGACAGCCTAAACCCCTGATCCAGGAAAGTACATGCTCTGGATGCTTGAAAATCTGCTGTGCATAAAGTGGAGAGGGCCCCCTCCCCCAACCCGGCACGAGGATCTCTGAAAAGAAAACATGGGCTGCTCAGCCTGCTGTTTCAGGTGACTAGTACATTAAATGCCTGGAGATGTGCTTGGGCACAGAGTGGAAGGGGCCCCCCTCCTCCAAGATCTCTGCACAGTATGAGTGTGGTGACTTAGGCTGCTGAACCAGGCAAGCAGGTGTTCTGAATGCCTGGGGCTCTCCCTGGGTATAAAGCAGAGAGGGTCTCTTGAACCAGCATCTCTGCAAAGGAAGAGTGGGGCAGTTTAGGCTACTGATTCAGGTGAGTGGGTGTTCCAAATGCCTAGATAGCTGCCTGGGCATGAAGTGGAGATGGCCTCACTGTACCATGATCTATGCACAGGAAGAGTGGGGAAGCTCATGCTTCTGATCCAGGTTGGGGGGTGACCTGGATACCTGGAGATATGCCTAGATGTGGGGCAGAGAGGATCCCACTGCACCACAATCTTAGTGTAGCAGGCTGGGGCACCCAGCAATGGCACACACAGACCAGTTCCACGCTGTCAAGCTGGTCCTGGCTGCAAGTCCCATCATCCAGGAGAAAATGCAGCTGTAGCAGCTCTCCTCCCATCCCAGGCCTGCAACAGGGCAGGGCACAATTCCACTGCCTACTGTGAAGTACTTTCCACAGTTCTGGCTGTGGAGGTGCCTACCCCGCTGCAGAGAAGGTGCTCTAATCTCTGGCCCAAGACTAAAATTCATGCATGGCCATGCTGTCAAGTCACCAAAAAATCATTGATTTTGTATGTGACCAGATTTAAAACCCTGTCCTGCTCTTGTTCCCAGACCTGAGAACACGCCTGCAATTTTTCCCGGTGTCTTTCTCCTAAAACATTTCCAAGGCTCTCCTCAAGGTAGTTTCAGGGCTTGGCAGAAACACAATGGTATCCTTCGACCCAAGTTGCTCAGATCTCCAGTGGAAAGCTGAGTCACAAAAAGAGGCTCTCTAACTCTCACATACTGAGACTTTATTCACTTTTAACAGCCAGATGCCATCACTGGGGCTGTTTGCCTGCATTCTCCTCCCCAGGATCTGGGGTGTCCTTCATGATTCCAATGGATTCACATTTTCCTTCTTTAATTAAATCTCACAAAGTTTATCTTTATGCACTGTTTTGCTGTTTCCAGGTGGCTGAGGCACATTAAAAGCCTATAATTCATCATCTTAGGGGGAAAAAAACTTATTTCTTTCAGAAATTTTGATATTAAGCAATTTTCTGCATTTATGCTTCGGCATACATTGAAAAGATCATTAGAGTGATTAAGCACTGAACAGCTGACCATTAAGCCTAGCTCTGAATTGGACCAATGAGGAGACTAAGGCCCAGAGAAGAGAGACACCTGTCCTACCTCATGCAGTTTTAGTGGTTGCTATGGTTTGAAATGGACGTGTCCTCCAAAGACTCATATGATAGAAACTTAATCCCCAAGTCAATAATATTAAGAAGTAGGGCCTTTAGGAGGTGATTCAGTCATGAGGCCTGTATCCTCATGAATGGATTAGTGCCTTTATAAAATGGCTCAAGGGAACTAGCTAGCTCCTTTTAGCCTTTTGCCCTTCTGCTTTCTGCCATGTGAGGCTACAACAACAAGGTGCCATCTTGGAAGCAAAGAGCAGCCCTCATCACATACTAAATCTACTGGCAACTTGATCTTGGACTTCTTAGCCTCCACTCCTGTGAGGAATAAATTTCTGTTATTTATAAATTACCCAGTCTCAGATATTTTGTTACAGCAACACAAAGTGGGGAGCACAGTGGTAGATAAAGGAGAATAGCCCCATTCTTGTGACTCTAATACTCTCTTGTGACTCCAGAATTACACTCTAGAAACTATCAGTAATCCTCAAGAAAGATCAAGATACAGAGCAAGGATGTGCACCTGACAGAAGTGGCAGAAGCTCTCAGGTTATGGCTCTTCTACTCTCTCATAGGGAGAAGTACAAATCCTTCATCCATCAGGCACGCCTTCAATGACAAATGTTCACTGAACCCTGCTCAGATCACATATTCACTGACAAATGTTCACTGAACCCTGCTATAAACGAGACCCACTGCTAGAAGCTGAAAATACAGAACAAATAAATCCCAGGTCTGTGATAGATCTAAAATGAGTCCTTGTCAAGGCGGGCAATACTTTGCTGAAGTGGACAGCAAATTCATAAGCATGGACCCACTGGCTAGTGAAAACTAGAATTCCCTTTGCTGTTAAGTCTGAAATGCTATCCATGGCACTGTCCCCTCTCATGTGCTCCATGGGGTCAAAACATTGATTTGAAATTCAGTCTCCCTTGGAGAAAGTCTTTTAAACTTTGCCTTGTCAACTCTCTCTGGGAGCTGGGTCCTTCCCATAAATCTATAGTTACTGACTAGGGCCCTGCTCAAAACCAGACTGATATCCTGACAAGGGTTTGTCTTCAAGGATTCCTACTGCTCAAAGACACTCACTGCTATATTTTACTCCATCAGAGTATTTTGGATTCTGCTTGAATTAAATCTCAATTTGCCATGCATTTGTATCCAAGCATTCACACTACAGGCCATGTATTTAGGGGTTAACTTGGTCAACTCTCCCAATCTTAACACTGCCTGATCCAAGGTATTCTCTTTCACATGCTCTATGCTGCAGTCTCAGAAATGCCTTAGAGCAAGATCACCTGAGACAAAACAAAAGCAACAGGTAAAATGAAATAAGGATTCCCTGGATACTGGTTGCAAAGTAACAGGATGTAGAACAGCATGGGCAGATGCCACACAAAGTGGAGCCCCTGAGACAAGCAGAACCCAGATATATGGTTGTTTAGATACTGCTTCATTTTACCCAAAGTTTATTCAAACTGGACTCAGCTGTTCCAAATAAAGCATTTGGGTCACTGATATGCAAGTGTGGAACTGTTGTGAGTATTCTCCACCTACAGCCATCAGGTTTATTTGTGTTCCAGCCTATCACTATTGTTCTCATAACAGGAAGAAAAGTAAAACAGAAATAGACTACCCAGAACCATCAAGGTGGAGCTCCTCCTTTCTCTAATGAGCCACTAGCAGCCAAACAAATGATGCTTTGTGATAATGCAGACATATTGCTGTAGCCATGGAAACACACTTAGCAACAAAGAAATCTTGACCTTTCCCCATCTGTTTAGAATCTTAACAGTGACACATTAATTTCAGCATATGAAAACAAAAAAGAAGGGCATAAATGTTACATTTCATAGATATAATTCTTAGGGAGCACCAAGCCCAGTGTAGATAAAACTCATAGATTAGGACGGAATGATGCAGTTGGCTTAAGTCCAATACTACAAGGTGGAACCTGGGCAATATTTTACTAGAATAAGCTATATGACTCAGATATGTTCTGCTTACCAAGAGGTTCCTAGAAAGGCTCCAAAACTGGGCAGAGATGGAAAGCTTTAAGAGAAAACACTAGCCAATATGAATACTCCCAAGAGACAATAACAAAGATCTAGAATAACTAAAATTCTGTGAGAGTGAAAGCTTTTTTTTCATGCAGCTATTGTCAGTAGCCTAAGGCTGAAGACAATGGAGACAGATTCAGTACGATTCTATTCAATCCAATACACTTTGAAGGAGGCTGTCTCTGTTTTCATAGATAGCTAAGAATGGAGTATAGAGGAAACATACAACACAGGTTCTGTCTCTAAAATAGCACACTGTGTAAATATAGAGATAGTAACTCACTTAAATCAAATGCAAAAGCCCCATGAAAAGGGAGATAAACATTGCAGAAGTAATACGAGAAGGCCCCTGAATTAAGTGTCACTTGAGCTAAACTTGAATATATAAGGACTCAAAAAAATTAACTCTCATGTGAATAGACAGATAAGTCAAAGATGTATTTAGCTCTTTAATGAAGGAATCAGCATTATGACAAAGCTGATGTGATGAAGGAGGTGAGAAAATGATATATGTTAGTGGTGAACAAAATAAGATTACAAACATAGATTGAAGACTGGTCATGTCTTTTTTTCTTTTTATTTGTTTATTTTTAATTGATTAATTCATTTACCCTTAACACTAATATAAATTAAACTTTCAAAAATATTTTGAAATTAAATTTCAAAAACCAGAGTTTTCAAAGAGAACATGGCATGGAATTAATAAAATGAATTAAAATTAATTTTTATTATAATACAAATTTGTTTTTTCTTTTAGTTTTTATTATTTTTTTCAATAACTTGCTCTACTTCCTCTCAAAGGATTTCAGTCCAACAAAAAATGTTGCACATCACTCTCTTTAACATCAATTTCTGGAGAACCTAATTAGTGACAATACCCCATAGGTAAATCAGATAGAATTCATTTTATAGCATGTTTTTTCTAAACAGTATTAGTTTTATTAACTGAGCCTATTCCATTTTTCTTTCTTGATAAAATTTTAATGACTTAGGTAAGTATAAAGTTACTTTATACACAATGATTGAAATGATTGATCTTATTAGCTTTTGCAGCTTTATTTTAAAAAATAATAATATGTCTCCCTGAACAGTTCATTGACTTATTGACTGTCTTCACTGTAACAATCATTTTCTCAGTAAAAATGAGAGAATGAGATCAGAATATGGATATGTTGCAATAGGTGGAGCCATGAAACAAAAATAAGAAGTAACATGCGTTTTTCAAATTTGCTTTACTATTTTTCTTTCTTTTTAAATTATACTTTAAGTTCTGGGGTACATGTGAAGAAAGTACAGGTTTGTTACATAGGTATACACGTGCCATGGTGGTTGGCTGCATTCATCATTTTGTCATCTACATTAGGTATTTCTCCTAATGCTATCCCTCCATTACCCTCCCACACACTGACAGGCCCCGGTATGTGATGTTCCCTCTTTGTGTCCATGTGTTCTTATTTTTCAACTCCCACTTATGAGTGAGAACATGTGCTGTGTTTAGCTTACTGTTCTTGTGTCAGTTTGCTGTGTATGATGGTTTCCTGCTTCATCCATGTCCCTAAAAAGGACATGAACTCAACCTTTTTTTATGGCTGAATAGTATTCCAGGGTGTATATGTGCCACAGTTTCTTTATCTAGTCTACCAGTGATGGGCATTTGGGTTAGTACCAAGTCTTTGCTATTGTGAACATTGCCACAATAAACATACATGTGCATGTGTCTTTATATCAGAATGACTTATAATCCTTTGGGTATATACTCAGTAATGGGATTGCTGGGTTAAATGGTATTTCTAGTTCTAGGTCCTTGAGGAATCACCACACTGTCTTCCACAATGGTTGAACTAATTTACACTCCCACCAACAGGGTAAGAGTGTACCCTTTTCTCTACATCCTCTCCAGCATCTGTTGTCTCCTGACTTTTTAATGATTGCCATTTTAACTGGCGTGAGATAGTATCACATTGTGGTTTTGATTTGCATTTCTCTAATTATCAGTGATGATGAGCTTTTTTTCATACGTTTGTTGGCTGTATAAATATCTCCTTTTGAGAAATGTCTGCTCATATCCTTCACCCACTTTTTAATGGGGTTGTTTTTTTCTTGTAAATTTGTTTAAGCTCTTTGTAGATTCTGGATATTAGACCTTTGTCAGATGGAGAGATTGCAAAAAATTTCTCCCATTCTGTAGGTTGTCTGTTCATGCTGATGAGAGTTTCTTTTGCTGTGCAGGAGCACTTTAGTTTAATTAGATCCTATTTGCCTATTTTGGCTTTTGTTGTCTTTGCTTTTGATGTTTTAGTCATGAAATATCTGTCCATGCCTATGTCCTGAATGGTATTGCCTAGGTTTTCTTCTAGGGTTTTTATGGTTTTAGTTCTTATGTTTAAGTGTTTAATCCATCCTGAGTTAATTTTTGTATAAGATATAAGGAAAAGATCCAGTTTCAGCTTTCATCATATGGCTAGCCAGTTTTCCCAACACCATTTATTAAACAAGGAATCCTTTCCACATTGCTTGTTTTTGTCAGATTTGTCAAAGATCAGATGGTTGTAGATGTGTGGTGTCATTTCTGAGGCCTCTGTTCTGTTCCCTTGGTCTATATATCTGTTTTGGTACTAGAACCATGCTGTCTTGATTACTGTAGCCTTGTAGTATAGTTTGAAGTCAGGTAATGTGATGCCTCCAGCTTTGTTCTTTTTGCTTAGGTTTGTCTTGGCTATGCAGGCTTTTTTTTTTTTTTTTTTTTTTTTTTGGTTCCATATGAAATTTAACATTGTTTTTTCCAATTCTGTGGAGAGAGTCAGTGGTAGCTTGATGGGGATAGTATTGAATCTATAAATTACTTTGGGCAGTATGGCCATTTTCACGATATTCATTCTTCCTATTCATGAGCATGGAATGTTTTTCCAGCTGTTTGTATCCTCTCTTATTTCCTTGAGCAGTGGTATGCAGTTCTCCTTAAAGAGGTCCTTCACATCCCTTGTAAGTTGTATTCCTAGGTATTTTATTCTCTTTGTAGCAATTGTGAATGGGATTTCACTCATGATTTGGCTCTCTGTTTGTCTGTTATTGGTGTATAGGAATGCTTGTGATTTTTGTACATTGCTTTTGTATCCTGAGACTTTGCTGAAGTTGCTTAGCAGCTTAAGGAGATTTTTGGGCTGAGGCAATGGGGTCTTCTAAATATACAATCATGTCATTTGCAAATAGAGACAATTTGACTTTCTCCTTCCCTAACTGAATACCCTTTATTTCTTTATCTTGCCTGATTGCTCTGGCCAGAACTTCCAATACTATGTTGAACAGAAGTGGTGATAGAGAGCATCCTTGTCTTGTGCCGGAAAAACTGGCAATGTCTTAGCAGTCAATTAAACCACAGTACTTGGAGGTATCTTTTTTACCCAATAAAAATTATTTGCAACATATCAATCTTCTACAATCTAGCGTCAACTTTGAAGAATCTGAGCCCTAATCAAATAAATAACAAGCCAAAGCAAAGTTACTTTCCTCAAGAGATTTGTTGGTTGTCTTTGTTGTAAAACCCTCTAGTATGAAATTCAAAGGGCATACAGTATTATTCTGCCTCATTGTTAAATTTTGGATAATTATCCTGAACAACAGTAGAAAAGAGATAGAGAACAAAAATGAAAATAAAAATCAATAAAACAAAAGTAAGAGTTAGTTAGGATGACAAGATCCTAAGCTTGTCCTTTGCTTAAGTACATTATTAGGAGAAAAATAACTCTCAGCTGCAGACTGAATGGAGAAAACAGGATTCAGTTTCAATCTGAGAAATATAGGATTGAGTATATAATCTTTTACAGAATCAGAAATCAGAAATATGTTGAGGATCTTTTTTTTCATTCACCAAAAATTCTTGTGGCTAGGTTTCTAACAGACTAACAATGTGGTAGAAAGTCACTGTTGAAATTTACTGATCCCACAGAAAAAAGTAAAGTAAGAGTTACATATGAAAAGGAATTTGATTATTTGGTGCTATTTGCCTGAGAAAAATCTAAAATGGACAATACTTGCTATTTTTAATTAAGAAGTAACTAATATATTCAATACAACCAATATATACTGACAATATATATTACTCTTACGCTCATGTTCATGCCAATTCAAATGAAAGAAGGGGAAAATGTAGGAAAAGGCAAAGAAATGAAGGAAAGAGTAGAAAGGAAAAATAAGAGTAAATTATCGGACAGGAATCAAAGGAACAAAAATGAAGAGTAGGAAGAAACAAGGAAAAGGAGCAGCTGACACAGGAGGAATCAGAAAAAGTCACAAACTGTCAAGAAAGAGGAACAAGGAAGAAGCAACATGTGAAGATTTTAAAAGAGATGATCCAACAATGAGATACCACTACATAGCTATTAGAATAGCCAAAATCCAGACTATTGACAACAACAAATGCTGGGAGGATATGGGACAAAAAGAACTCTTATTCACTGTTGGTAGAAATGCAAAATAATACAGTCACTTTGGAGGACAGTTTGGCAGTTTCTTATAAAACTAACTTTACTATATGTTTTAAGCTGCTTTGGGCTTCTGTAACAGAATACCACAGACTGGGTGGCTTGAACAACAAACATGCATTTCTCAAAGTTCTAGAGGCTGGAATTCCAAGATCAGGGTGCCTGCATGATTGGGTTCCCAGTGGGAGCCCTCCTCCTTATTCGCAGATCTCTGCCTTTTTAAAGTATTCTCATAGCAGAGAGAGAGATTATTTCTCTTGTATATCTTCTGCATGAGAATGTTCTCTCATTACCTCATTACCTCCTCAAAACCCCACCTTCAAATACTGTCACACACATTAGTGTTTCAAAACATGAACTGAATTTTTGGTGCCATCAACAAACTTTCAGTCATAGCACCATATGATTCTGAAATTGTGCTCCTTCACATTTACCCAAAAAAGATGAAAACATATGTCTACAAAAGAAAACCTGCACAGGAATATTTATAGCAACCTTATTCATAATTGCCAAAACTTGGAAGTGACAAAGATGTCCCTTCTGTAGGGGATTGAATAAAGTGTGGTACATCTAGACAGCAGAATACTATTCAGCACTAAAAAGAAATGAGCTAACATCACACTGCATAGGCAAAAGCTGGAAGCATTCCCTTTGAAGACTTGTACAAGTTTGCCCTTTCCACCACTCTTATTCAACATAGTCTTGGAAGTCCTGAACAGAAAGAAATAAAGGGCATCCAAATAGGAAGAGAGGAAGCCAAACTATCCCTGTTTGCTGGCGACCTGATTAATCTATAAAACCCCACAGTCTCAGCTTAAAGCTCCTTTAGCTGATGAACAACTTTAGCAAAGGTTTGGAATACAAAAATCAACATAAAAAAATTACTAGCATTCTTAAACACCAGTAGCCAAACAGAGAGCCAAATCATAATGAATTTCATTCACAACTACCACAAAAAGAATAAAATACCTAGGAATACAGCTAACCAGAGAGGCGGAAGGTTTCTATAGTGATAATTACAAAACATTGCTCGAAGAAATCAGAGATGTCATAAACAAATGGAAAAACATTTCATGCTCATGGATCAGAAGAATCAAAATCATTAAAATGGTCTTAAGTTCCAAAACAATTTATAGATCCAATGCTATTCCTATCAAACTACCAATGACATTCTTCACAGAACTAGAAAACACTATTTAAAAATTTATATGAAACCAAAAGCACGAATAGCCAAGACAATCCTAAGCAAAAAGAACAAAGCTGGAGACATCATGCTACCCAACTTCGAACTATACTACAGGGCTACAGTAACCAAAACAACATGGCACTGGTACAAAAACTATCAAATAAACCAAAGGAAACAGACTAGAGCGTCCAAATATAAAGCCGCACACCTATAACCATTTGATCTTTGACAAAGCTGACAAAAACAAGCAGTGGGGAAAGGACTCCCTAATACAATAAATGGTGTTGGGATAACTGGCTAGCCATATGCAGAGGATTGAAACTGGACCCCTTCCTTACATCATATATAAAAATCAACTCAAGATGGATAAAAGACTTAAATTTAAAACCCATACTATAAAAACCTTGGAAGACAACCTAGGCAATATCATTCTGGACATAGAAACTGGCAAAGATTTCATGATGAAGATGACAAAACTAATCGTAACAAAAGCAAAAATTGATGAGTGACTCTAATTAAACTTCAGAGTTTCTGCACAGCAAAAGAAACTATCAACAGAGTAAACAGACAACCTACAGAATGGGAGAAAATATTTGCAAACTATGTATCTGATAAAGATCGAATATCCAGCACCTATAAGGAACTTAAACAAATTTACAGGAAAAAAATTCAACTTCATTAAAAAGTGGGCAAAGGATATACACAGACACTTTTCAAAAGAAGACATACATGTGGCCAACAAGCATATGAAAAAAAGCTCAGTGTCACTGATCATTAGAAAATTGCAAATCAAAACCACAATGAGATACCATCTCACACCAGTTAGAATGGCTATTACTAAAAAGCCAAAAATAAATAAATAAATAAATAAATACTGGCAAGTTTGTGGAGAAAATACACTCTTCCACACTCTTGGTGAGAGTATAGCTTAGTTTAACCATTGTGGAAAGTAGTGTGGCAATTCCTCAAAGAGCTAAAAACAGAACTACCATTTGATCCAGCAATCCCATTACTGGGTATATACCCAAAGGAATATAAATTGTTCTACCATAAAGACACAGGTACACATATGTTCACTGCATGACTATTCAAAATAGCAAAGACATGGAATCAACCTAAATGCCTATCAATGGTAGACCGACTGAACAAAATACCATGGAATACTACATAACCATAAAAAAGACTGACATTATCTCCTTTGCACCAACATGGATGGAGCTGGAAGCCATCATCCTTAGCAAACTAACACGGGAACAGAAAACTAAATACCACATGTTCTCACTTACAAGTAGCTACTAAGTGATGGGAACACATGGGCACAAAGAAGGGAACAACATACATTGGTGCTTACTTGAGGGTAGAGAATGGGAAGAGGAAGAGAATCAGAAAAAAATAACTAGTACCTGGGTGAGAAAAAGAATTATACAGCAAACTTGCATAACACAAGTTTACCTATATAACAAACCTGCACATTTACCCTTGAAACTAAAGTAAGAGTTAAATAAAATAAAAAGAAGCAGGCTATCAAGCTGTGGAAAGGCATGGAAGAAACTTACATGCATATTACTAAGTAAAAGAAGCAATTTACAAAGGCTACTTACCATATGACTCCAACTATATGACATTCTGGAAAAAAGGGAACTATAGAGAGAGTAAAAAGATCAGTGACTGCCAGCTTGGGTGTAGCAGAGATGAATAGATGGAAACTATTTTCAACACCCAAAAAAGCTTCTATTATATAGTGGTGGATATAGAGTCATCATATATTTGTCTTGAAGAGTGGCAGAATATATCATCCTGAAATATGCCACTTTGGCATAAGGATTGTTTTAAACTAAACACACTTGAAAAACAGCAGACACAGAGAGTGCACTCTGCCCTCCCTGTATCAAGAGGAAATAAACATGCCTATCACTAGAGATGGGAGGAAATTCTCATGTGAATGATGCCCTCCTTGTAGCAAAAAATTAAATAATAAAAAGAAGCGGTAGCATTCTTGTCTCCAGAGATGGGAAGTCAGGACTGAAAAAATAATATGTACAAATAGACTTTGTTAAAATAACTATTTTCTTCCTTTGGCCTCCCCATATATTTTAGTCACTGTTCCACAATTGCCACAGTATCCAACCTACTACATAAGCATTTAGGTTTTGCCACATCTTCACAGCTTCATCTTTCTATGGAAGCTCCCATGTATGTGTATAAATCTGTATGCTTTCTCCTGTGAATCTATATCAATTTAATTTTCATACCCAGCCAGACACCCTAAGAGGGTAGGGGTAAAGTATTGCCTCTCTACACTTCAAAGCCATAGAATGTACTACACCAAGAATGAACCCTAATGTAAAGTATAGACTTTGGGTGATAATGACATGTGAGTGTAGGTCCATCAGTCGTAACCAATATACCACTCTAGTGAAGGATATTGATGGCAGGGGATGCTGTGCAGTTATTGGGGTAAGGGTATACCCCCATAAAAATCTCCATACCTTCTCAATTTTGCTGTGAACCTGAAACTTCTCTGAAAGTTAAAGTTTATTAAGGAAGAGACAGAGTGAAAGAGAGGAAGATGAGGTTAAAAGAGTGGGAAGTGGGAAGGATTAGGCAAAGATAGACTAATTCAGTAGAACTGAAAGTTAAGGTGAGTTGAAATTTCCATTCCCTTATTATTCACTTCCTTTAGATTTCTTTGACACACTGTTAGAAATAGTGATCAGGTGATCACCCTTTATTTAAAGTCCTTCAATTACTTTATTCCTTCAATCTGGAGAGGAGAAACAGTACTCTGGTCCAGAAGAGAATATCACACTGCCTGAACGAACTCAAGCTCAAGTTTGAGACTTATTCCCCGAGGTCACACTTTTTGGCTCCCAATGAAACACAGCAGCTGGGATGAAGGTGGCCCCTATTCCTGGCTAGCCCAGCTTTCACCTGACAGGGACCAAAATAAGTGTCATGGTTCCAGCTGCCTTCTCATGTGATGGTAGTCATGTGCTCCACATATCGCAAGGATTTAATAAAGCACGTGTACCTAGGTAACAAACCTGCACACCCTGCACATATGTGACATGGTAATCGCCCTATAAACTGCATACCTCGACCATATCTCTGCTTCCATTGAAACTGCTCTCTGTAACCCTGATGTGACAGGCAAGCAGTCCAAACCCATGCCATCTTGGCCACTGCGACTTGTAATAAGTAGCTAAGGTCTGTAATTTCCACCCTACCCAGGCAATGTGTAAACTAACACTTATCTTGACTTCTGTGAACCACTTAAGTAACAATCGGAATGTCCAAAGTCCCCTGGCCCTTGGAATGTCTGGAGCCCCTCACCCTCATCTCCAGCCAGGAGGTGATTTACGGAATCCACTGGCCCTCGGAATGTCTGAAGCCTCTCACCCTCACCCCACCCCTCACCCTCACCCCCGAGGTGGTTTACAGGCATAAACAGTCTTGACACCCTCCTTTCGGGGGCCACGGGTTGGAGAGACGAGTCCTCCATGGCTGAGGGAAATAAAGACCCTGCAATTTGGCATACTTTTGTTTTGGTGTTGACTTTCTATGCTCTCTACACTACCACATTTTGGAGGCCCCAGCAAGATTTTTATTTATATTCTTCCATCGCCTGGACAAAAGCCCTTAGAACTTCGCCCAGGTGGCCACTCCCAGCTCGGGTACCTCTAGGGGAGGCGCCCCCTGAGACGTTCCATGGCCCCAGGGTTCCGGTCCCATGGAGTACGGGCGACTATACGGCCGACATTCACCCAAAATTCGTCAGGGTCCCGGAAACCTCCTGAGGTAAGTCAGGTCTGGAAATCAAGGGACTGGTCTGTTGGGGGGCCTGAGTCGGGGGACCGGAAGCAGTCATTGCAATTCTGACCAGGCAAGCCTACCTGAGATGTCACTGGAGGCCCGGGTTGCCTCACTGGAGGCTCGGGTTGCCTCACTGGAGGCTCAGGTTATCTCAGTGGAGGCTTGGGTAATTTAGTTTTCAGTTGTTTTCCATAACCTCAGTGTGAGTGAGAGAGTGAGTGTGTATATATGTATTCCCACGGCTGGAAGGCTACAAGGTTTGTATGGGTCCTCACCTGCAGTTCCATGGGGACATCATAAGGCATAACGGTGATTCATCTCAGGACTGAAAATTCTGAGGTGACCAGGCCCGGGGTTTATACGGGTACACCTTAGCCAAGATGCTCTGAAACATCCCTCTGGGGATGTGGCGGGGCACACATCAGACTGGTTTCCCATCTGGGGGGCACCCATCCTTTGTCTGTCACTCCTATATGTGGTTCTGTCTTTATTGTAGATTCACCAGTTTTGTTAGACTCCTGTTGGCTGATATACCGTGGTTTAAACCTGCTACTCTTAAGGTAAATAATATTCTACATTGGCTAAGTGACCATTGACTTCAAGGAACTCTAATTGAATTTACACCCCTGGAACTAATTCTGTTCTCTTTCCTTTTTTTCTTCTTATTCTATCATTGAGGCCTCATTCTTCCTTTATTTCATGTCCGAGAGAAAATTCTGCCCCCAACCACTTGGGTGTAATTTTTTTTCTCTGTCTTAGGGAATCAAACTTTAAATAAGAAGCTACCAGCCCTCTTTGCCTGTTTAGGGTAAGAAAGGAGTAATTGTCTCTTCTGTCAGAAGAAAAAGAGACAGGGGAAGGAAAAGAGACAGAGAAAGGAAAGTAGGGGAGGGGAAGAGGAGAGAGGAGACAGAGAAGAGAGGAGAGAGAAGAAAGAGAGGAGAGAGGAGACAGAGACAAGGAGAAAAAAAAAGGAGAGAGAGCAAGAAGAGAGAGAGATAGGGGGAGAGGAATTTAATGCTTTTTAGGGTCCCTGTGTCAAGGCGACCAAAAGCTGCAGGGGAGGCTGCGAGCTCAGTTTTAAACTGACGTGAAAAGTGGTTTTTTTTCTTTCTCTGCTGGCGGCCAGCCCCACCTGGCTTTCAGGCAGGCCACACCACCTCAGGTTGCAGTATTTGCATCCAAAATACAGCTTAAGAAATCTTTCTGACTCTTTGCAATGTAAGTGACCTGTTAGCACAGTAGTTAAGGTATAGAGCCTGCAACTGCAAGGTTGTTGGTTCAAATCCTCAGTGAAGCCAGTCTTAAATTAGGGGAAATCTCTTGGGAGAAATTTAAAAGCTGAAGGAAAAACCAAATGGGGCCGTCTAGCTCCCATTTGTACCCTGCTCCAATGCATGACGGCCAACTTCAAGGTTGGGTTTTTAGGCCAATATGGGGTGAAATTAACCCCTGTAAAACTCCACTCTTTAAACTAGAATGGCCATCTTTTGGAGTTGGGTGGCCTGACACTGGGACCTACGACTCAAAAAAAAAAAAAAAAAAATTACCCAAGCTGTATGGAAAATGGTCGCAGGAACTGCTGGACACCCTGATCAGTTTCCATATATTAACCAATGGTTGGATTTAGTCCAACAACCCCCTCTGTGGCTGAAACACTGCATAAAACAGGCTGGACTTCAGGTCATGTTGGCCAGCCCAAAGAAAGCCCCTACAGCACAGGCCATTCTCCCCACCCCAGCAGAGGATCACCCAACTCAAGGCCCTCTGAACCAGGGCCTCAGCATCCCCCTGGACAGTACCAACAACCAAACCTTGACCTCCCTGCAGACCCGCAGTAGGGCTTGACACCCACCGGTGGTCCTTCCTCTCTGAGAGGCGCCCCCAATGGGAGAAGACAATCGGGGTCGCCCATTCTTTGTTCACATCCCCTTCTTGTCAAGTGACTTATATAACTGGAAGGTGATAGAAATTAAAGAGAGGTCCAAAACACCAAGTGCTGGAACAAACTTTAAGAGCAAGGGAAAAGCTGCTGGGCTGTACCCAAAATTGGCATGCAGCACCCGTGGCATGGCAAAGGGGATTTTTATGGCTTGCAAGTTGGCAGATACATCCACTGTGAGGGGCTGTGCAGGAGGGGAGGGACTGGGGAACTGCTGAGTTTAATAGTTACTGGGAGAGGGTCATGCTAGGAAACTGCTAAGAGAGTTCCCAGGAGAGGTTCCTGCTGGAGAACTGCTAAGATGGCGAGAGGGGGAGGTTTAGGAACCTGCTGAGATGGAAAGTTCCCGGGAGGGAGGGAGTCATGCTGGGAGGCTGGGGAACTTGAGGCAGAGGCGGGGTTTTACAATGGAGTAAGTTCTGTCAGAAGGCTCAACGACCCCCTGACTCTGAGAAGCCCCAGACTTTGACAGGGCTCTTAAAATCTGTACTCCAGACTCATTGCCCCACTTGGGATGACTGCCAACAATTATTACTGATTCTGTTCACCACAGAGGAAAGAGGCAAAATTAGACAAGAAGCTCTGAAAGCCATCATACTGAAAGCCATCATAGGTCCAGGGAGAGGAACAGTAAAAAAAAAAAAAAAAACCGGGACCGAATTGAAAAGGTTTTTCCCCCTACCCAACCCCAATGGGACCCCAACACCTTGGGCAGTCACCAGGCTCTGAACACTTTTCACCGGTATCTTTTAGTAGGGGTTAGGGGGGCAGCCCACAAGCCCACTAACCTCTCTGAGGTAGGGACTGTAACTCAGGGTCCGCAGGAGTCGTCAGCTGTCTTCCTTAAGCATCTACAAGACTTTATCGCACCTACACTCCTATTGACCCTGAGGCTCCAGAAAATCAGTGGGCCATCAATCTGGCTTTCGTTTCCCAGTCAGCCCCAACTATTAAAAGAAAGTTACAGAAGTGAGAGGGATTCCAGGGAATAAATGTAAGCCAATTGCTGGAAATTGCCCAGAAAGTTTTTAGTAACAGGGATACTCCCGGAGCCTTACGAAACAAAAAAGTTACTAAGGCAGTAATAGCAGTCCTTCAGGAGACACAAGTCATTCCACAAGGGCAGGGGGCCTTGCAAAAGGCCCCTATTAGGAAGACACCAATGTGCGTACTGTAAAAAAAAAAAAATTATAAAAAATGAGTGCCTGGAGAGAAAAAGACCAGTAACCGCTCAGGAAAAGCCATCGAGGGCTATCCTCAATTTAGAAGGTCAGGATTGATTCGGCTGGGGCTCTTATTTACTAAGCCCCCAGGAGCCCCGGGTCACTTTAAGAGGTGGGGACAAACCTGTCAGTTTCTTAGTCAACACTGGGGTGGCCCACTCAGTCCTTAGCCTCTGGGACCACTATCCTGTAAAAAACAATTATCCAGGGGGCCACAGGGAAAACCACAACAAGCCCTTGGACCACCAACCGACTTGTTGATCTGGGGAACGGCACCGTCACCCACTCCTTCTTAGTCATTCCAGAGTGTCTGTACGCACTCCTAGGACAGGACTTACTTCACAAACTTCTAGCAAATATTTCTTTCTGTGAGAGTCAGGCTTGCCTCTCAATTCCTCATCCCTTGACATCAGGGCCACCTCAGCAAATCCTCATCACCTGTTCTTTGTCAGAGGAGTATCTCTTGCAGGAAGCTTTATCCTCAGAGGCAGATCAACCACCGACATCAGACCTTCTCCACCAGTTCCAAGAAAATGTACCGGGAGTATGGACTGAGACAAATTCCCCAGGCTTGGCGAGTCGCCGTACCCCAGTCATGGTCCAGCTATTGGCAACAGCAACTCCAGTCCAGGTACAACAATATCCCATGAGTCAGGAAGCCAGATGGGGAATTGCTCCACATATAACCAGACTCCTAAAAGGAGGGATCCTTACTACCTGTAAGTCCCCCTGGAATACCTCCTTGCTCCCCGTCTTAAAACCAGGCACAAAGGACTATCGGCCTGTACAGGACTTAAGGGAGGTAAACAAATGAGTGGAAACTGTCCACCCTACAGTTCCAAATCCGTACACCCTCCTAAATCTCTGGGGACCAGAACACCACCATTACACTGTCTTAGATCTCAAGGATGCATTCTTTTGCCTCCCACTGGCCCCTGTTAGCCAGCCCATATTTGCTTTTGAATGGACTGACCCCCATACTGGGGTCTCGGGGCAACTCACTTGGACAAGACTGCCTCAGGGGTTCAAAAACTCCCCTACTCTGTTTGATGAGGCACTTAGCAAAGACCTTGCTGCCTTCCGAACTGAGTCCCTCAAGTGTACCCTACTCCAATACGTGGATGACTTACTCCTGGCTACAAAAACCCAGGAGGCCTGTAAAGAGACCACCCAGTCATTACTAAAGACCCTACAGACTTTGGATTACCGGGTCTCAGCTAAAATGGCCCAACTCTGCCAAAGGAAAGTTACCTACCAGGGCTATATCATAGAGAAGGGCAACTGGGCACTAGCACCCAGCCGAGTCCTAGGGGTGCTGCAAATACCCACCCCCACCAAGAAACACCAAGAGAATTCCTTGGGGCAGTAGGGTACTGCAGGCTATGGATTTTGGGATTCACCAAGATAGCGAAGCCCCTGTATGCCTGCACTGGAGGAAATCAGCCCTCTACATGGACAGAGATAGAACAACGGACTTTTGACAAGCTCAAGACTGCCCTGACTACAGCCCCAGCCTTGGCCTTGCCAGACATCTCTAAACCCTTCTTGTTGTTTGTGCATGAAAAACAGGGAGTTGCTAAGGGGGTGCTCACCCAGACATTAGGACCATGGTCCCAGCCTACCTTTCAAAAAGGCTTGATCCCATAGCCTCTGAGTGGCCAGCTTGTCTGAGGTCAGTGGCAGCTACAGCCCTGTTAATCAAGGAGGTGGATGAACTAACCTTGGGGCAGGAGTTAAATTTAGTGGCACCCCACGCGGTGGAGTCACTACTCCGTGGAGCTCCAGGAAAATGGATGTCAAATGCCTGCCTAGTTCAATATCAGGCCTTACTTTTGGACCAGCCCTGCATAAAGTTAACCTTGTTGTCCTTGGCTCACCACCTCGTCAACAAATCTAACACAGATTTAGGAAAAGACTGTTGGCTCTGTCTAAACCCTCAACCACCGTTTTATACCTGATTGGCTTCTCAATTACCTGCCAACATGTCCAATTCTTCATGCTCCCAATCCACACTCCATTTAACCCTGGGAGACATAGAAGAGTCTGGGCACTGCTACCACTCCCCAAATTTCACCCTTACAGGTTCTCCCTATGGGCACTATTGTAATGTCTCCCACAATGTAATCTTTAATGGTAAAAACCTTTACTCTCAGGCCCCAGATACCATGTGGTTAGCCTGCACTTTTGGCCTCACCAACTGCATTTTCACATACCAGTTCAGCAGCTCTGCTCCCATACTCTGCACCCCAGTACACATCCTCCCTAGAGTCGACATTTATGATGGCCAACAGGAACTTAACCTCCTGGCCTCATCAGATATTATTACTGCCTGATGGAAGGGAGTCCCTATAGTCATCCCTCTACTGGTTAGATTAGGTATTGCTGGCTCCACCCAGGTTGGAATATCAGCTCTTATAATTGGGGCCCAAAATTTTAAAACTCTCTCGCAGCACATAGATACTGATTTAAGCCACTTGTTAAGCCACTTGGAAAACTCCATTTCCCCAACTCACTGATCAGGTTGAGTCTTTGGCTGAAATGACTCTCCAAAACCGGCGAGGACTAGATTTGTTATTTTTAACAAGAGAGGTTATGTGCCACCGTTAATGAACAATGTTGCTTCGATACCAATAGGTCAAGCCTCATCTGAGAGAGCCTCTCCCTGGTCAGACAGAATCTCAAAACCAGAAAACAACTTCGAGATGCTTCAGAAAGTTGGTATCAAAAATGTTTTCCTGGTGCCCTTTGCTCAATTCCCTCCTTACGGGCCTGGTAGGACCTCTGGTCCTACTCCTACTGGGACTTATGTTCAGCCCCTGCTTCCTAAACCAACTGCTCAGGTTCATAAAATCTAGGGTAGACTCCGTAAAATTAATAAAATTAATGTCTAAATATGGGCCCTTAGAACAAACAAACAATACTGATCTGTTGGAGGAATTATTTAATTCCTGTAAATAAAACAAGGGGGGAATGTGACATGGTAATCTCTCTATAAACTGCATACCTCGACCATACCTCAGCTTCCATTGAAACTGCTCTCTGTAATCCTAATGTGACAGGCAAACAGTCCAAACCCATGCCATCTTGGCCCCTGCGACTTGCAATAAGTAACTACGGTCTGTAATTTCCACCCTACCCAGACAATGTGTAAACTAACACTTATCTTGACTTCTGTGAACCACTTAAGTAACAATTGGAATGTCCAAAGTCCCCTGGCCCTCAGAAAGTCCGGAGCCCCTCACCCTCATCTCCACCCAGGAGGTGATTTACGGAATCCACTAGCCCTTGGAATGTCTGAAGCCCCTCAGCCCCACCCCCACCCTTCACCCTCACCCCTGATGTGGTTTACGGGCATAAAAGGTCTTGACACCCTCCTTTTAGGGGGCCATGGGTTGGACAGACGCGAGTCCTCTGTGGCCACTGGCAATAAAGACCCTGCAATTTGGCATACTTTTGTCTTGGTGTTGACTTTCTATGCTCGCTCCAGTGTAACACATATACCTCAGAACTTAAAAAAATAATAAATTCAAGTAAGATAACAAATGAAAACCTGTTGCCAGGAGTTTGGCAGCCTACCATCCTCAGACACCGCAGCTGTTGTCAGATTAAAGGGGCTAGGGGCTACGCCCTCACGAGTGCAGGACACAGGATGATTCTAAAGCCAGCCTCTTCTACTCTCCTCCTTCGCTGACAGAACCTTCTCCCTGGGACTCCAAGATGGCGCTTGCCACAGCTGCCAGGTGTTAAGACGGCGGCACAGGGACGCACCCACGCTCCCATGATCCCACGCTCCCACGCTCCCAGGCTCCCACGCTCCCACGCTCCCACGATCTCCTCCCCCAGCCTTCCTTGGGCTGGCAGCACCACTCGCTGTAGCCCTGCGCCAGTTGCCTTTCGGCCTGGGCGGTGGTCCCGCCTGCTGGTCGACTACGGCTCCACGTCAAGCGGCTCCACGTCATGTGGCTCCAAGTACTGCTGTGGGTGCTGGGGCTTCCTGTCTGCGGCGCCAAGGTTGTAGAGGACAGTGGTCACTTATGGTCGGAGGAGCAGCCAGCTCACCATCTCCAGGTAGGGGCTGTGTACCTGGGTGAGGAGGAGTTCCCACATGACTGGATGGACCAGGACAGGGCAGCAGAAAAGGCTGATGTGGTGCCAGGGCTGGATACCCAAGGCGAACACAGGGTGTTGCTGTCTGCGATTCCTGGGGAAGCTGAGGACAAAGTGAGTTCAGAGCCTAGTGGCAGCACCTGTAGCACTGGAGGAGCGGAGGACTCAAAGTGCAACCTCCGAGAGAGCCTTTTCTCTCCGAATAGTGCTGGAGCACACTTCCCTGATAGAGAAGAGGAGAATTACACTGAGCCAGAAGTGGCGGAATCCTACACAGCCCAGACAGAAGACTACAATAGCACTGAAAGTCTGAAATCCCCAAAAGTGAACTGTGAGTAGAGAAACATTACGGGATTAGAAAATTTCACTCTGAAAATTTTAAATATGTCACAGCCTTTCTACCAGGTATGGCACTGTAGCCATTCCTAATATTTTGTTATTTCAAGGAGCTAAACCAATGGCTAGATTTAATCATACAGATCGAACATTGGAAACACTGAAAATCTTATTTATAATCAGACAGGTATAGAAGCCAAGAAGAATGTGGTGGTAACTCAAGCCGACCAAATAGGCCCTCTTCCCAGCACTTTGATAATAAGTGTGGACTGGTTGCTTATATTTTCCTTATTCTTTTTAATTAGTTTTATTATGTATGCTACCATTCAAACTGAGAGTATTCGGTGGCTAATTCCAGGACCAGAGCAGGAACATGTGGAGTAGTGATGGACTGAAAGAAGTTGGAAAGAGGAACCTCAATCCTTCGTTTCAGAAATTAGTGCTAGAGTTTTGTACATTTTCTCCAGTGAAGTGTTGACTTGAAACTTCAGTCCAATTAAAAGAATCATGCATTTAACTACTGAAAGTATAAAAAAATTATAAACTGGTGTTTTAACTAATATTGCAATAAGCAAACGCAAAAATATTCAATAGAGTGCACAATTCTTGTTTTTACTTCATGAACATAATTCAGTTTGAAAGGTGAAGATGTATTCTGGTATAATAGTGAGTAGAATGACATGCTTACTATACAGAAGGCAAAAATAGGACTCCCAGATTATAGTTTTAAGAAACACTTGATTCCTTATATATGTTTAAGAATGTTAGTTTTCTGTTTCTTTGCAACTGTTTTTTCCAGAGTCCATAGCAGGAAAGTATGTAACTAGAATTGGTTAGTGTGACCACTCAAGTAGCAAGTGAAGGAAAATAAAAGAGTCAAATGCCTTAAAAAAAAAAAAAAAAAAAAAAAATCAGAACCTTCTCCCTGGGCCTGCCTTTTATCCTCAGCTCCAAACACAACCAACTCTGCCTTTAAGAGGTTAGTACAAGTTAGATAGAAGGTACTGGGAAGTTTTCTGCTTTTAATTTCTGCTTAATGACTTATTGGCCAGGGCACTATCACGTCTTACTTAACAGCCTTTCCTGCACAATAAACCATGCTTGGTGCCCACGTTGGCCCACAAACCCTACGATTAAGCGATCCTTTGTCCTCGGGAGCTTGACAGAAACAGGAGTCTGAGGCGGGCTGGGAGGAGCCCAGATTTATTAAAGTAATAAATAACCTGGAAGCCCCCACCAAGCTGCATCCTCCCCCTTCTTATTTACTTCCTTTCTGTGGCTTCTGAGATGGGGGACTTAATTGCTCGGAAAGAGAGTTGCCTAAGAACTGCATAGCACTTGCATCCCAGAAACAATAAAATAAAACTGGGAGGCTCTAGGGCTACAGCTTAATAACAACTCTGCTGCTGGCTGGGCTGGGTTTCTCAGCAAGCAC
Source organism: Sapajus apella (assembly GCF_009761245.1). Lineage (NCBI taxonomy): Eukaryota > Metazoa > Chordata > Mammalia > Primates > Cebidae > Sapajus > Sapajus apella. The sequence goes on from NW_022436997.1 coordinate 4,677,033, forward strand.
TCATCACATGTTTCTAGAAGAGCAGCACTCACTCTTGTGCACATAAATGCACTCAGTGAGGCAGAGATGCATCAGGCTGGCCAAAGGGAGGCCCTCTAAGATGAGGTTCTTATTCACCTTGTCATTTGTTTATCTCTTTTTTAATTTTTTTATTATAGTTTTTTTTAAAGAAAATTATTTGGGAAATATAACTTTAGAGGCAGAAATTCTTGAACATTTACTTGTACTTGATATTTTTAAATACCTGTCTTCTCTGTATTCTCATTTGATCACAAATTTTTAGATCATTATCATAAAATATATATGTGTAGCTCAGAAACAACTTATCTAGCCAGAACTCATCTGAATGTTCTCATATCCAAAACATTATACTATCTAAAAGCATTACGTAAGGAAAGCAATTTTCTAAAAAGTCAAAATAGACATTTCATGTGTATACATGCCGACGCTCACTTTTTCTCTCTCTTACACACAATTCTTACAAATGTATTTTTTTGCTTTCTTTGCCAGCCTACAAATTAGTAATACTTCTTATAGGCTTATTATTAGAGACAGTCACTCCTCTTTCTACTTCATTTGTTTGAGTTAAGCTTGTGAAATTTATATAGCATAAACCATTTTAAAGTGAATAATTCAGTAGAATTTAGTACATTCATAATGCTCTGCCATCACCACCTCCATCTAGTTCCAATCATTTCATCACCCTAAAACTCCATACCCATTAAGCAGTCACTCATTCCCCACTTCCTCCTTTCCCCATCCGTGGCAACCACCAATTTGCTTTCTGTTCCTATGAATTTACATAGTCTACATATTTCATACAAATAGAATCATACCACATGTAGCCTTCTGTGTGTGGCTTCTTTTACTTAGATAAAAGGTTCATTTACATTGTAGCAGGTTGTATTTCATTCTCTTTTGTAGTTAAATAATATTCCATTATATGGATATACCACATGTTATTTATCCATTTGTTTATTGATGAACATGGGTTGTATTGTCAATAGTGCAGACATAAATATTTCTATATAATATTTATTAGAATATCTTTCAGTTAGAATCTGTTTGCAATTCTCTTCAATATATCCATGGGTAAAATTTCTGGGTCATATGGTATTTTTATGATTTACTTTTTCAGAAACTGCCAAATTGTTTTTCACAGTGGCTGAATCATTTTGCGTACCCACCAGCAATGTATGAGGGTTTGAATTTCTCCGGTTTCTGCAATTTTATTTCACTTACAATTCTTACAAATATATTTATACCCTGCCCCTAGTCTGGAAAGAACTTGTACTTTTTGCAGGCTCTGTATTAGGGGCCAGTCACTTTTTTTTTTTTTTTTTTTAACTTCCCATATACAAGTTAAGCTTGTTCCCAGAAATGCATGCACCTACTTCTAGCAGTTCACAGCATTGCCCAAAAGCTGAAAATTACCATTCAAACGTAGGCAAAGTTGCTGTGAAGAAACTTTAATTTTTCAAGTGTCAAGTTCTAAAAAGATATTTTCAGATATGCAAACTCCCCAAAATTTTTATATACTATTCCAACCTGGACTGCAGGGACAGGCTTATTCAGGGCTATTATTGTCAGGCTTTCTGCTGTGGTATATATATTTTTTTAACAGGAAAGATATGTTCCACCAAAATAAAAGACGAAACCAAGTAAGAAGAAAGCATGAAATCTGAGAAACAGGGAATCCAAACTTGCTAAGCATCAAAGACATTTCCAAAATGACAGCAAAAAGTCTCAGGATGACAGCTGGAAATAATTCCCTAGAAAACAACAGGCCAAAATAAAAGGAAAAGGGAAGTTTCCAGGTGGGATGACTCCAGGCAAAAAAAAAACAAACAAAAAAAAACACACAACAATGAAATTGCTAGATTACCTTCTATAATTATGTGGGTAAAAAATTGTACTGAAGACTATTGAAATGAGAGAAAAACAATTTAGTACAAAGAAAAGTAACCAGATTAAAAATCAAAGAAATCACTAATTAATCACTTAAGATATACGAGAATATGAAAAGGAACAAAGTACACTATAGACATAGGATGCAAATGCAATGATTAACAAAAATTTATAATATAAAATTATATCAGAAGTAAAGAGAGAGGAAGCAAAAGAGTTGATGGCATAAGAGAGTTTTATGGTCAAGTACCATTAAAAATACACTATAGAGTACATCTAAAATTAATGAAATAGAAGATAGCAATGTACATTAGTGTTTCAGTTATTTATTAATATAAAACCAATTATTCCCAAATTCAGCAATTTAGTACAATAGTCTTGATTTTATTATTATCTCACATGTATGGAACTGGTTCTGCCAGCTGGCCAGGGCCTCAACTGGGATGGCTGGCTGAAGAACCTACCTCTGGCTTCTCTACACTCTGTGAATTACTGTATAGCCTGGCAGCCTCAGACTTCTTACATGGTAGATCAAGACTCCGAAGGCAATTGCCCCAGGAGGCTCATGTGGAAGCTGAACCAGTTCTTATGACCTGGTCATTGAAGTCACAAAGTGTTACTTCACCATAGTCACACTCCTACCTTGATTCAGGGAGAAGAAACACAGACACTACATCTCAGTGGGAGGAGCATCACTGTTACGTTGCAAGAAGAGCACATGAGATGGTGATCTTATTGAAAAATATAGTTTGCCACACTTATTATTTAGAAAGAAAATATTAAAGCAAGAAAAGAAACTAATAGTCATGTTTGCTTCTGGTGAGAGAAATTGGGGGCAGATTTTGAAACGATTTTACTTCTTAAAATAGTTGCATACATTACTTGATGAGATATATATATATATCATTTAAAGAAATAAGCTGGTATTCCTCTCTAAATGGGTACATGAAGCCTCAGGCACTCCAAGGACGTACAGCTGGTTTATGTCAGAGCTGTCAGAGCAAACATATGTCAGACTTATGAAAGCTCTGCGTCTCACTTTGCACTCTACATAGGCATCACAGCTCAAATATCACCAACCTAAAAAGACGACATCAGTTGTTTGGAACAGTCTTCTTATGTGACAAATAAGAACCCCTCATTCTATGACATTTGTATCAACCACAAAATGGCCCAAACCCTTAGTATGTGCCTAACATAGAATCAGGCATATAGGGAGTCAATGATTAAATCTCCTGGTCAATATAAGTCTAGTTAGTTACGAGAAACCTAAGAAGCTATCTTAATAATTTAGTTATTTGAGATAGTACCAAAAGTAATATTGAACCTTTGAATCCATGAACCAATGGAATTGACACTTAGAGATCATTTCATTATTCAAAAATTATCTTTGTTGTTTTCTGGTTTGTTTTTTTTTTTCCAAACTATTTGCTCTAATGAGATTACCCTGAACAGGGTAAAATGTTAAATGAGGTGGCTGTAGTGGGAATTAGGAGAATTCTTAGGTGTCTGATCAAACATCAGGGATCTGGAATCAAAGCCAGTTTAATTAGTAGTTTTTGTTATGTTCTGCCAATTTTTTTTTTATTCTATTAAACAGAGATACCTACATATAACCTGCAATTTCCTTCCTTTTGAATGTTTTGCTCTCATCTCTGCCACTCTTCAACCCAGTTGATATATTATAAATCATTAATGCATTTTGATATATGCCAAGACTATAGATATTGGACATGAGAAGGAAGCCTTAAGTGTCTGTACTTGTGCCAAAAAGTCTAGAAAAGCCCCACTCTCCCACTGTTTATAAAGAACCTCCCAGTGCAACTATCCCTGAGTTCAGTTCACATAAGATAGCAAGCATGCTGAGTGGTTGAAACTGGAATGGAATTTTGAAAAGTTTCCATGGGAGAAGAGGTTTTCCTCTTTCTTATATTAACCTTGTTCCTAATTTCTGTTTCAGCTAGGATGAGATGCTCACACTCTGGCTTCTACATCATAATATTATGACATCAACTTTCCTCAGAATCTTCTGAATCAGAGAGTTTTTGACTTTTCATAAATTTTTTCCAGGGCTACTGCAAAAGGAGTTCTAGCTCCAGGACAAAAAATAGGAGCTTCTTTTTCAAGGAAGGGCTAGATGTATGCAAATCCACATGCACACATTTTATATCCAAATGACCCCAGCTCTATTTCTTCACTTAACATGAAGTAAATTATTTGATGTCTGCAAATCTGATGCCTATAATCTGTATCCAAATCTATGATACATGAAAAGCAGTATCTTCTCTGGTGATTTCATTGTATTGTATCTAACACCAAGGTCTACATAGATCAATTCTCTCCACACCTAAGTTTCCTGTTTCCATATGTAAAATGAGAGATTTTTGATCTTTAAAAATCCTTCCAATTATAACTTTGTCTAGGTCTCTGAAAGTAAAATCAATCATTCTGAGATTTGGCTGCATGGAACACTGTATGAAGGTGGAAGGAAGTTCAGCTTCAGAAAGATTCCAGAAGCAATTGACTTTGTCCTTGGAAAAGAGGTAAGGTTTGATGGAAATTTGTGAAAAGGATTCGTTTCATTCCATTGTCCCATGAAGAAAGCTAAAAACAGACATTGTACAGTTGTCTTAGCTGCGTATTTTAAGGTCCTCTTTATTGGCATTAAATAATAATTCTGGGGTGACGCCAAGTGTGGAAGAAAAATACATTGCGGCTGTTTTGTAATAAGTATTTTTGCAGATTATCATGAACTCCTCTAGCTTTACCTGAACATAGGCTTTTCTCATTTCCTCACACCTCTATGCAAAGCTGCATTTTCTTATTCTTTTTATCCCCCTTTCATGAATATTCATGGGATTTCTGTTCTGGCCAAGACAGAGTAACAAGAACCAGAATGATTCTCCCTATGGAACAATTTTTACAAGGGCAATAAATATAAAATAAATAAAACACAGTTTTCAAGAGAATGGACACCAAACAGTGAATGAGAGTGATATCTGAGAGATCTGAGAGTTTAAAAATGGGATTGTCTCAGCTTGATACATGAGACTGTTCAGTGCAGAGAAATGGAGCCTGAATGGAAGCTGGTGAACTCCTTGAGTTGAATAGATGAAGCTGAGAATCTGGGAAAAACCAAGGCAGCTAGAGTCCACAAGACAGAGTTCCAAAGAAGACAAAGCTGCACAGAAAGAAAATCATGAATACCTGTAGTAAGACTCGTTTGAGTATTCATCATGTAAGAATGAATGTGAGGAAACAAGTCGAGGCTAGAGAAAATGCAATCTGAGAAGATTAGAGGAAATAGTGCCCAGTGGTCTTATTTGGCTAGGAACAGTACCTGTTCTCATCTGCCAGACTGGAAAACCTTATAATTCTTAAGATGATAAGGAGAATACGTATAAGAGCCTTTCTCCATTCATGGGGAATAATTAGCTCTGGACAAGAATGCTGTTCTGGTCCAACCTAACAAATCTTAAAAGCCATTACCAAAAACTAAAACAGAGTTCAAAAGTATGTATAAGAATACAAAAATCCTGATTCTAGATCTTTGAGTTAAATGGTATTTTTGTTTCTATATTTTTGAGGAATCGCCACACCGTCTTTCACAGTGGTTGAATAAATTCACATTCCCGCCACCAGTGTAAAAGCATTCCTATTTCTCTGCAACTTTGTCAGCATCTATTGTTTCTTGACTTTTTAATAATGGCCAATCTGACTGGTGTGACATGGTACCTCATTGTGGTTTTGATTTGCATTTCTGTAATGATCAGTGATGTTGAGCTTTTTCTCATATATTTGTTGGCTGCATGAATGTCTTCTTTTTAGAAGTGTCTGCAAATGTCCTTTGCCCACTTTTTAATGGGATCGTTTGGTTTTTTATTGTAAAATTGTTTGAGTTCCTTGTAGATTCTAGATATTAAACCTTTGTCAGATGGATAGATTGCAAAAATTCCTTCCACTCTGTAGGTTGCCTGTTCACTCTGATGATAGTTTCTTTTGCTGTGCAGAAGCTCTTTAGTTTAATTAGATCCTATTTCTCAATGTTTGCTTTTATTGCATTGATTTTGGCAACTTCATCATGAAAATTTGCCTGTACCTATGTCCTGAATGGTATTGCCTAGATTTTCTTCTAGGGTTTTTATAGGTTTGAGTTTTACATTTAAGTCTTATCCATCTTGTGTTAATTTTTATATAAGGCTTAAGGAAGGGTCAGTTTCAATTTTCTGCAAATGGATAGCAGTTATCCCAGCACCATTTATTAAATAGGATATCCTTTCTCCATTTCTTGTTTTTGTCAGGTTTGTCAATGATCAGATGGTTGTCGATATGTAATCTTATTTCTGAGTTCTCTATTCTGTTCCATTAGTCTATGCATTTTTGTATAATGTTGTTTTGGTTATTGTAGACTTATAGTATAGTTCGAAGTTGCATAGTGTGATGCCTCCAGCTTGTTCTTTTTGCTTAGGATTGTCTTGGCCATATAGATTCTCTTTTGGTTTCATATGAACTTTAAAATAGTTTTTTTTCTAATTCTGTGAAGAAGGTAAATGGTAGTTTAGCGGGAATACCACTGAATCTATAAATTACTTTGGGCAGTATAGTCATTGTCATGGTAATTGATTCTTCCTATCCATGAACATGGAATATTTTTCCATTTGTTTGTGTCCTCTCTGGTTTCCTTGAACAATGGTATGTAATTCTCCTTGAAGAGATCCTTCACTTCTCTAGTTAGCTGTATTACTAGGTAATTTATTATCTTCGTAGCAATTGTGAATGGCAGTTCATTCATGATTTGGCGCTCTGCTTGCCTGTAGTTTGTGTATGGGAATGCTTGTTAGTTCTGCACATTGATTTTGTATCCTAATGCTTTGCTAAAGTTGCTTATCAGCTTAAGAAGCTTTTAATCTGAGACAATGAGGTTTTCTAGATATAGGATTATGTCATCTGCAAATAAAGACAATTTGACTCTCCCCCTTCCTATTTGAATACTCTTTATTTCTTTCTCTTTCCTGATTGCCCTGGCCTGAACTTCCAATACTATGTTGAATAGAAGTGGTGAGACTGGGCATCCTTGTCTGGTGCCAGTTTTCAAACAGAATGCTTCCAGCTTTTGCCCATTCAGTTTGATATTGGCTGTGGGTGTGTCATAAATGGCTCTTATTATTTTGAAGTATGTTCCTTCAATACCTAGCTTATTGAGAGTTTTTAACATGAAAAGATGTTGAATTTTATCAAAAGTTTTTTCTGCGTCTATTGAGATATCCATGTGGTTTTGTCTTTAGATATTTTTATGTGATTAATTACTAGAATGAAGAATATCATTTGACCCAGCAATCCCATTACTGTGTATATACCCAAAAGAATACAAATCATTCTATTACAAATATACATGCACACATATGTTCATTGCAGTACTATTCACAATAGCAGAGACGTGGAATCAACCCAAATGCCCATCAATGATAGACTAGATAGAGAAAATGTGGTACATATACACCATGGAATATTATGCAGCCATAAAAATAATGAGATCAAGTCTTTTGCAGGGACATGGATGAAGCTTGAGGCCATTATCCTCAGCAAACTAATGAAGGAACAGAAAATAAAACACCACATGTTTTCACTTATAAGTGGAAACTGAACAATGAGAGATACAGGGAGGGAAACAACATGGACACAGGGAGGGAAACAACACACAATAAAGCCTGTTAGGGGGTGGGGTAGGGGGAGAGAGAGCATTAGGAAGAATAGCTAATGCATGCTGGGCTTAATACCTAGGTGATGGGATGATCTATGCAGCAAACCACCATGGCACACTTTTATCTATGTAACAAACCTGCACATCCTGCACATGTACCCAAAAACTAAAAATAAATTTTTTAAAGGTAGTTACTGTCTTTCTAAAAATAAAGAAAAAAAAATACAAAAGTCTCAGCATTTAAGAAAATAATAATAATAAAACCCACAAAGTCTGACATTCAATCACAGAATCCAGAAAATACAACCCCTAATGAGGAGAAAAATAAACCAATTGAAAATAACTCATCAAAACAATTATTACAATTAGTGAACAAAAACATTAGTATGGTCATTACAGCAACTAGAAAACCATGACACGGTACAAAAAGCAATGATAGGAAGATTCTGAAAGGTGGAAAAGTTACAGGAAATTGAGAAAGCACATGATAGTGAGTTCCCTGGGTTTTCTTTTTGTCTTCCATACAGCTCAGAGAGGGTGCTAGAGAAGCCTAGATAAAAGTTAGTCTAACAAAACAGAAAAACCTTTTTTATAATACTCACCCTACTTCAGCCAAACACCAATGGAAAAACATTCACACTGCCTCCCCACTGTGACTTCAATAGGGCCTACCTAGCAGGTAGATCATCCAACTCCCACCCAGTGGAAGAAGGTGGTGGCACTCCAGCTCTCCCACCAAAGTGGTGCTGGCATGTATGAGTAGGGAACTGGGCTTTTATTTTCATGCAGCAGTAACAAAGAGGTACAAGTTATTAATTTGCCTTCTCTAGGAAGTTATCAGTAGGGCCCAATAAAAAGCTTAACTTCTACCCACTTATTTGCAATGAGGCAAGTGAGTAATCATTTCTCTTTTGCCAGAGTCATGTCAGCTTGGCCTAGGAGGGAACTAAACAGTCACTTCCCACCCTGAACCTATGTACTATATCTAAGTAGGGTGACTTCCTGACAAAAAAGGAGTAAATAAATCCAGAGTCTCGTAACAATATACCAAAAATGTCCAGGACACAATTGAAATTCATTAACACCAAGAACTAGGACTATCAAAAATCCATTAGAAAAGAGAGTCAATAGATCCCAATACTGAGAGGACTCAGATGTTGGAATTATCTGAAAAAGTTTTTTTTTTTTTTTTTTTTTTTTTTAATGCATGCTTGTAATTAATTTTTTTTTATTGCATTTTAGGTTTTGGGGTACATGTGAAGAACATACAAGATTCTTGCATAGGTACACATGTGGCAGTGTGATTTGCTGCCTTTCTCCCCATCACCTATATCTGGCATTTCTCCCCAGGCTATCTCTCCCCAACTCCCCCACCCCCCCCGTCCCTCCCCCATTTCCCCCCCACAGACCCGTGTGTAGTGCTCCCCTCCCTGTGTCCATGTGATCTCATTGTTCAACACCCGCCTATGAGTGAAAACATGCGGTGTTTGATTTTCTGCTCTTGAGTCAGTTTGCTGAGAATGATGGTTTCCAGGTTCATCCATGTCCCTACAAAGGACACGAACTCATCGTTTTGATGGCTGCATAATATTCCACGGTGTATAAGAATCCATCATAAAATTTCTTCAATTACTAATAGCAATTATGGACACTCTTGAAACAAATGGAAAGTTAAAATTCTTAACAAGGAAAAAGCAGATATTTAAGAACCAAATAAAAAATATAGAAATGAAAAACATAATAACCAAAACTTAAAACTCACTGGACAGGCTAAAAAGTAGACTGTAGGCAATAGAGGAAAAAACTCCGTGAACTCAAAGACAGATCAATAAAAGTTACCCAACATAAACAACATAGAGAAAAGAGACTGAAAAACAACACAAAACAAAAAAAGGAAGATAGCTTCAGAGACTGGTGAGAAAATCATAAAAGATCTAACATAACATTTGAGTTACAAAAGAAGTGGAAATGTATGGAGCTGAAAAAATATTCAAACAAATAATGGCTGAAAAATAAAACAAATTTGGTCAAAGGATAAACCTAATTTCAGAAGACAAGAGACCCCCAACCAGAATAAAGCTAAAGAAATATACACCGAGATACGCTTCTGAAAACTAAAGACTTTTTTTTTTAAAGTTAGTCTAACCTATAGAGGACAAAAACTATTCAAATGACAGTAGATTTCTCATCTTGAAACCATGGAATCCAGAAGGAAGTGGCACAAAAGCGCCACAACATTTTTTAAGTGCTGAAAGAAAAGAACTGTCAACACTGAGCTATAGCTACTGAACATATCCCTCAGTAATGAAGAGGGAAACAAAGTCATATGCAGAAGAAAAAAAGACTAACAGAATTTTTTCCTTCAAGCCTACCCATAAAAAGTTACCAAAGGATGGTCTGTAGAAAGATAGAAAATGATAATAGAAGTTTTTCCTTAAGGAAAAAAGAACAATGAAATGGGAAAAAATATGTGTAATTTTTTTAGATTACATTTGATAAATGAAGCTAAAATTATAACATCATCTAATGTTGTGCTCAATGTGCATAGAAAAGAGAAAAACATTTATGTTTTAAAATAAAGATTTTCCTAATCATTCAAAGTAGTAAAATGCATACAGGATACAGATAGACTGGGTTACATTTCATATGTATATTTGAGTAACCAATAAAAAAACCCTACACCATCATATATTAAAAAACAGTGTGCTGGCCAGGTGCAGTGGTTCACGCTTGTAATCCCAGCACTTTGGGAGGTCAAGGAGGGTACATCACCTGAGGTCTGGAGTTCAAAACCAGCCTGGCCAATGTGGTGAAACCCCGTCTCTACTAAAAATGCAAAAATTAGCTGGGTGTGGTGGCAGACACCTGTAATCCCAGCTATTTGGGAGGCTGAGGTAGGAGAATTACTTGAACCCAGGAGACCAAGGGTGCAGTGAGCCGAGATCGCACCACTGCACTCCAGCCTGGGCAACAGAGCGAGACTCTGTCTCAAAAACAAACAAACAAACAAGCAAACAACAAGAAAGAAAAAACAGTGTGGGCATGGTGGCTCATGCCTATAATCCCAGCACTTTGTGAGGCCAAGGCGGGAGGATCGCTGAGACCAAGAGTTAAGAGACCAGCATGGGCAATATAATGAGGCCGTGTCTCTACAAAAGAGTTTAAAAATTAGCCAGAAATGGTGGTGCATGCCTGTAGTCCCAGCTACCCGGGAGACTGAGGCAGGAGGATTGCTTAAGTCCAAGAGTTAGAGGTTGCAGTGAGCTATGATCATGTAACTGCACTCTGGTCTGGTTAACAGAAAAAGACCTTGTCTCTAAAAAAAATAAGAAAAATAACAATATATGTAAAACACTAGATATAAATGAAAATAGAATTCTAAAACAAAGTTTAAGCAACTCAAAAGAAAGCAAGAAAAGACAGTGAGAGGAACAAAAAACAGAATGAACAAACAGAAAACAAATAATAAAAGACTCAGGCACTAACATTAAATAAAAACCCATATTCTAGATATCCACAAAAACTCAATTAGACATAGGGATGATATGAAAAAAAGACCCCCAACACTTCTAAAGTTGAAAATCACATTGTCTGAGAAGAAAAAATACATAGAATGTACCTAGTAGCAGATTAGATATAGCAGGTGAAAAGATTCATGAACTGGAAGACATAAAGAAACTATCCAAAAGAAAAAACACAAAGAAAAAATAATTTTAAAATGATAAAAAGAGCATCAGTAACTTCTGGTACAATTTCAAGGAACCAAATACAGGTATAATTGAAGACTTTGGGGACAGGGACACAAAAATAGTTGAAGGCATAACTTGATGAAAAACTAAAAACCTGCAGATCCAAGAAGCTCAACAAATCCAAAGCACAAGAACATGAGAAAAAACTAACAAGGCACATCACAATCAAATTTCTCAAAAACCAGCAATAAAAATAAAAATATTTCCCCTAACTGTAATGGAAATACACTTCTTATTAACCCATGGATTAAAGAAGAAATAAAGGAAAATTAGAAAGTATTCTGAATTAAATAAAAATGAGCAAGCAACATATCAAATGTGGGATGTAACTAGAATAGCACTGAGAAAAAAATTTATAGCACCAAAAAGCTCTCAAATTAATGATTATAACTCCCATTTAAGATACTAGAATAGAATAAAAATAATTGAGCTACAATGTAAGCAGAAGAAGGTAAAATAATAAACATTGATGTCAAAATCAGTAAAGGTATGAATTCTGATATATTAGAAGCACAATGAGTCCTAAGAAAGACAAATAAAATGAAACAATCATAGGTATTTCCCAGTGAAGCTTCAGAACATAATAAATTCCAACTGCTACCAGAAAGAAATTTCCTAAAGAAATGATAATTATATTGATGACCTATATTTTTACAAGCAAAAATATATGTCAGAAGACAAAGGACTAACATCTTCAAAGTATCATGGAAATAGCTGTCAGAAGAGATTTCAACAGGCAACTAACTTCAAACTAAATTCAAAACCAAAGTGCAAAATAAAAACATTTTCAGAAATATAAAAGTTGGAAGTGTTAACAACATACAAATCCTTAATGAAATAACTGTATAAGAGATGTGCTTTCACAAGAAGGAAATTAAGCCCAAGAGGAAGATGTAGAATGCAGGAAGCAATAAGCAAAGAAGTTAGTAAATACATTAAGAAGTGTAAATATGTATTGAGGATTTAGAAGAAAAAGATAATGATAACTAAATTTTGGAGTGCATTTCAGAGGAGAAAGATATTAATTAATTTTAACCTTTCTTAGACTAAGGATACATATTTAAAATGTAAGAGAAACCACCAGAAGAATAAAAATCATATGGATCACTTTCAAACTAACAGAAGTAAAAAGGAAATTGTAGCATCTCAGTCATTCTAACAGAAGTCAGAAAAGGAGGTGGGGTGAAATCGTGGGAGCAAGAAAAGATAACAGAGTCTACATTAGTGTGAGGAGTCAGGAAAAGCTTCATTGAAGGTATAGATTTTGGTTGAGGTGTTATTTGTTTGTTATTTTGTTTTGTGTTTTTTTTTTTTGAGACATAGTTTCACTCTTGTCACCCAGGCTGGAGTGCAATGGTGCAGTTTCAGCTAACTGCAACCTCTGTCTCCTGGGTTCAAGTGATTCTCCTGCCTCAGCCTCCCAAGTAGCTGGGATTACAGGAACCTGCCACCACACTGCGCTTTTTGTATTTTTAGTAGAGACAGGGTTTCACTATTTGGCCAGGCTGGTTTCCAACTTCTGAGTTCAGGTGATATGCCCATCTCGGCCTCCCAAAGTGCTGCGATTACAGGTATGAGACACTGTGCCCAGATGGTTGAGATTTTAATGACAAAAAATTGTCTGAGGAACTCTGTAGGCAGAGTTCTATAAGTCTGTAAGACCTATCAAAAAGCCCTAAGAAAAGGGTAAGCTTGATTGTGGACAAGAGCTTAGTACAGGGAGGAATGTGTAGGATCAGATTTCGGAGAAACAGGCAAGCACAGACAACATAGATTAGGATCTCAGGGAAATAATCACTCTTCCTACTGAGATGGAGTTAGCAAGGTTTGATGGAGGAGATGGCACTGGGATCAGGTGATGAAGCACTAGTTGGGGACAGGATCCTCAAAGGCAAAGGGAAAAACAGGAAGCAAGCTCCAAAGTCAAGCTAACTCCAAATCCTGGAAGATATTCAAAGCCAACTAAAATTTTTTTAAAAATACTCTAAAGACACTGATGGATCTTTCTTCTCTCCATGACTTGGTCTCTCATTTTTGGATTTCCAAGTCCAAAGTCTCTGTTTACTTGTAAGTGTTAGCCTAACCCCAAATTTCTTGATGTGAAGGACAGAAAAAAAATGCCTCATTTTTTCCTTCCAAAACTAAATGTTAAGTATTATCTTCAAGGCTGACTTCCACCACGCTTTCTAGAACAGCCTTCTTGAATACTCCAGAGTTTCTAATCACCCTTAATTCTGCTTTCTCCAGCCTTACCAAGTCAGTTTCTATTTCATTGCTTGTGTGTCTGTGAATTTTGCTTTCTAGGACAGCATAAGTTCTTTACACAAAATTATAAACATTTTAAGATAGGATTAAATAGTATCCAATCCAAGGAATAATGAAATCTTCATTTTTGACATCAGTATATGTGGAGAATTAGAAAGATTCCCAGTAATAACACTCTTGCAGAGAACATCAGCTGTAGAAAAACCCTTGTCTGCTCATAACCTGTAGTCAGATAGAATCATACAATATTCAGCTACAAGCAATCTTAGAAATAACTCAACTCAAGTTATTGTATTTACATATAAGAAAATTGATGCTGAGAGAGGAAACTGTCTTTCTTTATCTTGAATCAGAGCCTGACTTGAAATCCAGAGGTTTCTTACAAATGAAGAGGTCATAGGAAGAGATATCTTCTTGTGTCAAATGAGTCAAACGTTCTCATTAGCTTTAAAATAGATCTTACAAAACAAGTCCTTTAAAGAGAATTAAAAGACAGGCCATAGACTGGGAGAAAATATTTGTAAAGATATATCTATTAAAGGACATGTACCCCAAATATAAACTCTTAAAGCTCAGCAATAAGAAAACAAATAATTTAAAAATGGGCAGAAGACCTGTACAGGCACTTCACCAAAGAACACATACAGAAGGCAAATGAGCATTTGCAAAGATGTTCAACATCTTGTGTCATTAGGGAATTACAGAACACAACAATGAGATACCTCTACATACCTAACAGAATGACTAAGATCCAGTGCTAAATACTAAACCAAATGCTAGTGAGGATATGGAACAACAGGAACTCTCATTCATTGCTGTTAGAAATGCAAAATCATAGTCACTTTGACAGTTCGGCAGTTTCTTATAAAACTAAATATTCCCTTACCATACTATCAAGTAATCATGCTCCTAAATATTTATCAAAATGAGTTGAAAACTTATGTCCTCATAATAGTTATGGTAGCTTTCTTCATAGATGCCAAAAATTAGAAGCAACTAAGATGTCCCTCACTAAGTGACTTGATAAACTATGGTACATTCATGCAATGGAGTATTATTCAGCAATTTTTAAATATGAGCTAGCAGACATGAAAAGACACAGAGGAATCTTACACATATTGCTGAGTGAAAGAAGCCAGTCTGAAAAGGCTAACTATTCTATGATCCCAATTATACAATATTCAGGAAAAGGCAAAACTATAGAACCAACAAAAAGGTCAGTGATTCCCAAGAGCTGGGGGTTGGGAGAAGGAGGAAAGTGTTCTCTTGATGGGGCCCAGGGAATCTTTAGGACAGTGAAACTATTCTGTATGATGCTATAATGGTGGATATACAACACTATACATAGAACTGTACAACACAAAGAGTAAACCCTAAGTAAACTATCAACTTTAGTTAACAATAATGTGCATCAATACTGTTTCATTAATTTAACAAATAATGACATGGTCTGGCTGTGTCCCCACCCAAGTCTCATCTTGAATTGCAGCTCCCATAATCTTCACATGTGCAGTGCGATGTAACTGAATCCTGGGAGTGGGTTTTCCTGGGCTGTCCTTGTGACAGTGAATAAGTCTCACAAGACCTGATGGTTTTATAAAGGTCAGTTCCCCTGCACACATTCTCTTGACTGCCACCATGTTTGATGTGTCTTTGCTTCTCTTTTGCCTTCTACCATGACTATGAGGTCTCCCCAGCCATGTGGAACTGTGAGTACATTAAACCCCTTTTTCTTTATAAATTACCCAGTCTAGATTATGTCTTTATTAGCAGCATGAGAACTGACTAATACAAATGTATAACATAAATGTAAGATGTTAACAATAAGGAAACTTGGGGGAGAAGGGTAGAAAAGCTCACTTTCTGTGTAATTTTTTTGTAAACCTCAAACTACTCTAAAAAATAAGTCTATTAAATAGAAAACCCATGGTTATTTTGAAAAGTAAGTCTCAATAGTACCAGGACAGAAATGCTTATTATGCACACTGTCAACAAAGAGGAAGCAGCACAGTAACATAGATTAAACCTAGCGCATGGCTCATTTTTCTATACTTATAAACTTAACAGGGTTGCTTCTAAAGAATATTTAGAAGAGAATGAGCATATTAACTGAACACAGAGAAGCTAGAATTTTACATACTATTACATTGTTCCCTGTATGTCTGCAAATCAGTGGGAATGAAATTTCAAGACAGTATTTTTCCTTGTGATTTATTCTGAGTGATTCTTGTTATCTAGACTGCATCCAAATGGTATGATTTTCTTTCAACAGTATTATTTTAAGTCCTTATCTTTGTTTCTATAAGTTCATGTTTTGTATGAGACGTAGGATTTCTTTTCTTGATGCCCATATCCATTTTAATCATGTAAATTAAAGTACAAAATATAATCCAATCTTCAGAAATTTACTTTATAAATACTGCCTCCAAAACACCCATCCTCTATAAAAAGAGCAGCTTATTCCAGAAACACCCTGTTCAGATCTGCACTATGGGACTAACTACATTAAATTATAGTGGAATGGAGAGAAGTTATGGAAAATCCTAGAACATATAATGTAGCTTTTTTCTTTTAGTTATTTAAGGGGGGGGAAAAAACAAAAACGTTTCAGGCTTCTGCGCTGAGAATCAAGCATTAGACAGTTGGCAGTGCCGCCCAAGCCTCTAGCTTAGTGAGCACCGCCATCTAGTGGAAGAACTTTGTTTCTAGTTTCAGTTTTACCAGCAATTAGCTACGTGGCTTCTGGGAAGTCATTTAAACTGCCATCAGCTGCCTCGTGCATAAAATTGGAGAGAATAGTGCCTATTCTATTTACCTTCTTAGCTACAGGGGTAAAAAATATGAAGTAGTCAAAACCCTCAGGGTCTTCATTATTAGTTCATAGCTGCGCTTGAAAGATGAAAGCTAATTTTTGTTCTAACAAAGCAGAGTTCGCCAGGCCCTGAGAATTCAGATAAGTTTGGCTGAAAGTTATTGGTTTTCTCTCCTTATAGGATCGTGGCACATATAAGCCTAATTAGTGCATCTGAAAGTTTATGAAGTGACTGGTTAGAGTCCAATAACCTTTATTGCATGTGGCCCATGCAAGCCAATTATAAAGGAAAATTATGGGCACCATTCTGATGCAATCATGGGTAAATCACAGAAGAAGCCAAAAGAGGACTTCATTCTCAGTGAGAAAATAGCGATAACCAGATTTGGACTTCTGGAGCTTGGCAACAAGGTCAGGCCTGGGATTCTATAGCGATTGATGTGCCCTGTCTGAGGCCCTCTAATTGCTTTCTCTAGCCTCTGGGCCTACTTTGTCTCCTCCTCCCTCATACATATTCAAGACCATGATTGGAAGCCTTGAACAGATATGCAAAGTGTTTCTTAAATGTAGACAATTGAAATACAAATCTTCCTCCTATGCACTATTAATTATTTTACAGCTTTCCCTAAACACACTGTGGATAGCAGCTTAAATGGTGACTATAAAATGTGAAGAGAATTTTTTCTCAGTTTTCTGTTCCCGCTTCTCACTTCCCCATTCCACTTGTACTCATTCCTCTCCTCTCCAAGTATTTCAAGAAGGCAAAGCTGCATCAAAGACACATTTTGCTTTTTTTGTTGTTGTTGAGATTGAAAACAGTCTACACCCATGTAACCCTGGTTAGGTTGCCTTAACACTTGGGCAGAAGTTTCTTTATCTGTAAAACAGAGATGGGCAAAGTGCTAAGTCATGAAAAGCATCAGCTGTGTCTTAAGTCCTAAATGGCAAATACTTTTAAAAGTTGGGAAGGGAAAAACCTTTAAAAACAATAAATCTGGGAAGTTTACCAGTAGTAGAAAGTGAGCTCAATCTAGAAAAGTTCATCAGTATTCTCAAAGGAGGACTTTATCAAAGAACTCTTGATTCTAGGCAATTGATATGGTTTGGCTGTGTCCCCACCCAAATCTCACCTTGAACTGTAGCTCCCATAATCCCCAGATATCATGGGAGGAACCTGGTGGGAGGTAATTGGACCATGGTGTGGGGTGTGGGGGGGGGGGGCGGTTTCCCATGCTGTTCTCATGATAGTGAATAAGTCTCATGAAATCCAATGGTTTTATAAAAGGCAGTTCCCCTGCACACGTGCTCTTGCCTGCTACCATGTAAGACATGCCTTTGCTTCTCCTTTGCCTTCTGCCATGATTGTGAGGCCTCCGAAGCCACGTGGAACTGTGAGCCCATTAAATAGCTTTTTCTTTATAAATTATCCAGTCTCAGGTATTTCTTCATAGCAGTACGACAATACACTAATATAGCAACGTATTGACTTTTGTCACTGAGCTGTTGCAAAACAAACAGTGCTTAATATACAGTAGGGTTTTACTGGATATTATTATATCAACAAAGAATCTGTATTTCATTTGCAATGAGACAATTCTCTATAGGTCTTGTTTCTGCATATCTTAGAAACAGAGGCTGGACTCCCTTTGTTCTTGACTATGTTCCTAAATATGTTTGTATAGCCAACAGCCTTAGAAGATGTCTCCCTCCAGAGCCAAAGACAGGTTTGTCTCTTGCTTAGTAAAATAAACATAATGACTCTCTCTGCAAAAAGGAAGGGCAAATTTGCTTGCAGTCCATTAATAAACTATTGGGGTTTCCTAAATTCAAGGTTTCTCCTCTGTAACACTATATGTGCAGCATCTACCTAGGTTATTCCATGTTGCCTCTGAACTTGAGGGCCAAGAGAAACTGACATGAACATGAAGCTTATGCTGCTAGCTTTGTTGTGAACAATGAAATCCTTTGTCTCTGACTCAGGAGACTCATGTGTTCTGCCAGTGCCCATGAAATTTTGGTAGAACAATTTGTTACCTTGCAATTAGGGTAAAACTGTGATGAGATCCTTCACGCTTCTTGACATCACGCTTCTTGCTTCGTTTGTTTTCCAGTCCCCCAGATGAACCCTCCAGATGAGTGTCTTAGACAGCCAGGTGTGAGAACCCAATGAAATGAGACTTTACCCCTGTTTGGAAAATCCAAATTCAACTGAATCAATAAGCTGTTTGTTAATAGGGAAATTATTGCTTATTAGATCAGTTTTGTGTTTTTAACCCCAAGCCAACTGTGTGTAAACATTTGTATGTACAGCTTGAACTAGCTTATTTGAGCTTTCCTTGTCCCCAAAATGGAGACAGCAAGTGTGAGGTGTTAATAATCAGAAAAACCTTGGTCTTGGTTATCCACCATAAGCCAAGAACATTATATGCACATCTCAAATTGTCACAATTCTTCAAAATTTTTCTATTTTATAGAAGGTGAATCTAGGAATTAGAGACAGTAAGTAACTTGCAAAGATCACACAGCTAGCAAGTTGCAGAGCTGGATTAAGAATCAAACTCTGACTCCAAGTAAGTTCTGCTCTACCATGTTCATCTTTAAGACAGGTGGAGAAAAAGCCCATTCTCAAGACTGTGGCTAAGCTTTTCTAGCCAGAAGTCTAACTTCCTTTTCCATTCTATTGCCTGACACTCCATCACAGTAGAAGATAAGCACCTGCAATATCACGGCGAAAGAAAGCACTTCAAGGGAATTGAAATGAACCTTCATATGTTAGGGCTGGAGCTCACGGTGGCTTTAAATAATATCTCTGAATATCGGCTTTACGATCTGTAAATTATGCACAATAAAATCTACCCTTCCTATTGAAAGGGATTTGTGTAATTTAGAAAGAAAAATCAGAATGAGATAATTTATGTAAAAGCACTTCGTTAGGGTATAGAGAAAGGGGAGCAGAACACTCATTCACTGTTGGAAAAAGTGTAAATTAGTACAGCCACCATAAAACAGTATGGACGTTCCTCAAAAAGCTAAACATAGAACGACCATATGATCCAGAAATTCCATTGCTGTGTATATATTCTAAAGAAAGGAAATCCATCTATCAAAGAAATATCTGTACTCCCATGTCTATTGCAGAACTATTCATGAGAGGCAAGATATGGAACCAAGCGAAGTGTCCATACACTTAAGTATAAAGGAAATGTGGAATACATACACAATGGAATACTATTCGGCCATAAAAAGAATGAAGATCTGTCATTTACAGCAACATGGATGAAACCAGAGATCATTATAAGTGAAGTAAGCCACGCACAAAAAGACAAAAACTGCATGGTTCACTGATATGTGGGATCTAAGAAGGTGGAACTCATGGAGGTAGCGGGCCGACTCATGGTTACCAAAGGCTAGGAAGGATGAGGGGATGAAGAGAGGTTGGTTAATGTATACAAAATTACAGTCAGATAGAAGGAATAAGGTCTAGTGTTCAATAGTATAGTAGAGTGGCTATCATTAATACTGCAAAGTACAGTTCAAAAGAACTAGAAGAAAAAAACTAGAATGCTCTCAACATAAAGATGTATGTATGTTTATACATGTTTGAAATGATAGATATCCCAATTACCCTAATCTGATCATTACGCATGGTATGCATGCATCAAAATATCACATGTACCCCCCAAAATATGTAAAATTAATATCTATCCATTTGTGAAAAGCACTTTGTCACCCAGGTTTGCTTTTTTTGTGTGGAAATTCTTAAAGATGCTATCCTTTTTAATTCTGTATACTTTAGGTCTTCAAGAATGCCCGTTAAACACAAGAGCAGGACGGTTTCATCTTAAATTACAATCGGCAAACAGTAGAAATCAGAACAAACCTTTGAAAATTTGGATACAGGGTAAGCCTGAAGGTGGGTGGTAGAAAAAAAGAAAAAGAATGGAGAAAGCTTATTTCAGCTATTTGACTATATCCAGCATTAACCCCAAAAGGTCACACATCCCAAGTGCAAGAGGATCCCTGACACTGGCAGTGAGTCAAATTCCCTGAAATTTTCATGTTCATTTTAAATATTAATTTATCTTCCAAATAGAAGCTGTAATACTAAATCAACTAAAAGCATCCATCTGATAAAAGATATGCAAATATCTTTATAAATATACAGCATCATCTATAATGTTGACAGGTTAGATAAAGGCACCAACTTTCACTTAAAACTCTGAATTCCAAATACAGGCTATAAATACAGTCACTCTTCCCCCAACCTCTCTCTCTCTCTCTCTCTCTCTCTCATACACACACACACACACACACGGAGACATGCACATACAATCTATTTTATTTTCAGTTTCACAGCTAGTTAAAAATTGCATGTATTATTCACAAAGTCCCCAACCCCAACCCACCTTCCCATACAAACCAGACTCAAATATTGTAGGAACCTGTAATACCAAGGCTTGAATTTAAAAAACTGATAGATTCACAGGATTGTCAAAGGTGCTATGGTGATGCAATTAGGGCACATATCATCTTTGGATGTGTGAAATAACAACAGTAAAAAGCGTCCAAACAAAATCAAAACAGCCGCAAAACAAACCTGGTCTAACATTTGCTAAGCAAGAGCCCACCCCTGTAGCAGCCCATGGCTACTTCCTGCTCTCCAGTCACAGCCTTTATCAACAATTCTTTTCTGTCTTCTTAATAAATAATTGGGACGTGAAGCTCCCAAGGGTAGTGGAACGTCCCACCTAGGAAAGGCAGGATGAATGCACAGAGGCGGCCCTAGGAGGGGCTGAGGAGTGACTGGCTAGGCAGCTCTCACTTGGTCCAAGCCAGCCTGGAGCTGGAGTCCCTGAGAGATGACAGATGGTGCAGCATCGACTTTTCAAAAGGAAGAAGGGAAGGTGGCTGTGGAGAGGGATCCCAATTTGCAGTCCTTTTGTTCTTGTGTATCTGTGAGCTCTGACCTCCTACTCCCTCCTTCTTGCTCCCTTGCTCACCCCTTCCCCAGATCTCCTTCTCCACATAATTCTATAATGCCAGGAGAAACTCAGAATAAAAAGAAAGAATAATCAGGGTCAAAAAGCCAGAGGGCCCATCTCTGATCTGTCCTGTGTGGCTGATGAGGCCTCAGGCTTCAGAGTATCTGACAAGACATCAATGGAATCAATGTGGCTAAATTAAAACGTGCAGAACATACCATGTTTTACACGTAGCTCTTGGGAGAGAGGAGACACGGCCAGCAGGATCTGAGAGCGTGAAAGGCTAAGCTGGTTGGCAAGCCTCCTGGAACTGGCAGACAGAGAGGCCAGCAGGAGCTGATAAGAACCCAGGCACACAAATATGTAGACAGAAAAACCAGCGCAGGTGAATGCTGATTACAGTGCTCCCTGGTCCAAGTTCCAGGGGACTTATTTTCTGATTATAAACAAGGTACTAATTTCATAAAATTTGGGGAACAATGTAGGACCCCTAAAACACAATAGGTCTTTTGTGGAATGGGTGAATGCAGTCAGGGAGGTGACACTATAGGCCAGTGAATGTTCTATATCCAATGCACACTTCTTGAGCACTCACTACCAGGCACTACCTGTGTTGGGTATTCATACTCTGCACCTTTTGTTAGCCTAAGAACACAGCACACAATAGCAACTCAACACCTAAAATGAACAATAACCCAATTGCTGACAGAGGTATTGACCACCCCTGAGCTAATGATTTGGCATCTTAATTCCTATTGAGTTTCAGTGTCCCTTTGAAATATCAGTTAAATCAGTCAGACACTGTGTGAAGTATTAATAGGGACTTTTAAAGTTTACCTAGTTTACTGAGTAAAGAGTTAATTGATGAATTTACTTAATGACGTAGTACGGCCCATCAATTGTTTTTTCCTTTCAGTCAAATGCATAATTTTAATATTACACTGTCTGTCTACTTAACATTTCCTTTTCATGAAGCATAGCTCAAAGAAATTTCAATAATACTGTTTTAAATTAGCTACTTCCTGTCAAGTTAATAAACCTCAAATACTTACGTCCCCCACTTACAGTACCAAGTCTCCTGTTCAAGGCGAATTCTCTTTGCTTCTCCCATCTCCACAGCCACCTCTATGCCTAAAGCCCATAGAACTGTAAGGATGAACTAGAGGGTTCATCTGCATGGCATTGCAATTATGATAATAGCTGATACTTACATGGCAGCTACTATGTGCCAAGATCTGTTGTAAGTGCTTTACACACATTAACTCATTTAACCTTCACACAACCTTATGAGGTAGGAACTATTATTATCCTCATTTTATATGTCTAGAAGGTCTCTAGAGTGGCCTCATTAGGGAGCTATATAAGGAAAAAAGGAAGAGAAGAGACACTTAGTTCAAAGATATTTTCTCAAGATTGAAAGGAAGAAGAGATTCTGACCCCAACTTCTGTTTCTCATTTAGCTTCTCTATGGTCCAGCTTCTTCACAGTCCAATGCTGTAACCAAGTGTTAAAAAAAAAAGAGCCTTCATCATCTTGCATACTTTAAGTACACACAGTGAAATTTATTTTTTTAAAAAAGAGAGGAGCCTACAAGTAAAAAAACTCTATGCAGTAAGGAGAGTGCTCAGCGGACTGGTGTCCCACTCAAGTCCAGGAACCCCAGAGAACAAAAGAGAAAGTTGGTGTGTGGCTTTGGAGAGGCAGTGAAGAAGGATCACTGCTCTGTCAGAGCAGAGAATACAAACAAGTTTCTAATGTATGACCAGATGTAGGCCACATGGGAGAGAGCTGTCCTGGGGCCATGTGAAATCCCATGCAAGAAAACTGCCAGAAAGAGAGCGTCTGTGAAGTAAATTGCCAAGAAGCAGGCCAGAGGGCAATGCAGCCACTTAGAGGGGGTGTTCATAAGGCAGTCCCTAATTGAAGCTTCTGAAAGACCACTGAGGCATGGACAAGAGAAAGAGACAAACTTAAATGCCTACTGGACCCCCAAATCGCAAAGCGATCTCAGAGCAGCACCATTTAGGTAAAGTATTTCCAGACCCCATTTCTCTCCTCTACCTTCTTTCCTTCGAAGGGTCAAAAACCTTCCTTAGCAAGATGGGATAAGAAATGTGGGGAGAGATGAATAATGGCCTCTCCTCCCATCCCCTTCCCTGGCTGTAAGGTTGTTTCCTGCATCAGACCCTATCAGAGGAATGGGAACAGCTGTAACTTCGAGTAAAGTTGGAAGCTTTGGTTGTTATCTGGTACTAAGTGTTAAACTGCAACCATGTTCTGTGATTTAAAGGGATTGCAGGGAATTTTATTACCTAAACATGAAAACCCAAAGGATCTGTTAAATTTTCATCAAGGACAGCAGAGGAGTTCCCCAACAGAGCAAGAGTAAAGGAACTGAGGGAGTCAAATAAAGTTGCTTTTATGATTTCACCCTGTGAGTGCAGCTTGTTCAATGCCTGTCACTTAGACAATGAGCTGACAGGCTCCTAATTACACAGCAAAGAAGCAGAATTAAGACTAAAACTCTTCTCTCGTTCCATGTTTTTCGTTTTTATGGTTTAGAGCAAGCAAAGCATGAGAACAGACAGCTAACCACCTGGAAGCGCCTATGAAATATTCAGACCAACTTCATGTGCTGAACTAAAGAAAGCACAAAAAATTGATTCCATTTTTCAGCAAAAACACTAGATGAAGAAAAGTTTATAGAATATAATTGCTTAGAGAAGAGATTAAATAACTCAGCATTTACTGAAAGCTGTAATTCCTAGATATCATGCTAATACCATTTCATATGTATATCTTAACTGGTAATATGTGTTTATCCTCTACTTTTAGAGTTGAATTTCTAATTTTCTACAGTAGCATGCAAGATAATTGAATGCAAAAGAAGGCACAACAATACAAACAAGTAAAACTAAAGGAGGCACATCTAAGTGCTGAATTGACAAGTGCTGTGAGGCAAGAAAGACAAAGGAGTGCTGAGATGAGAATAATAAAGAAGACCTGTTGTTATACGTTTACCAGAAAAGGTGTCTCTGAGGGAGTGACATTGCACGGAGACATGAAGGATGAGAATACAGCTATGCAAAAAGCCAGGGAAGGGCATTCCAGGGAGAGGAAACAGTATGTAGAAATGACACTGAGGCCAGGTGTTTGGCTTGTGCCTGTATTCCAGCTACTCAGGAGACTGAGGTGGGAGGCTCACTTCAGCCCAGAGTTTGAGCCCAGCCTGGGCAACAGAGTGAGACCTTCTCTAAAGAAATAAAAGAAACAGCATTGAGATGGATCAAGACACAGAACCAACGGGGCCTGGCAAGAAGCACTGTAGCCTGTGTGTAGATGACAGCAGGAAATACTTTTAAGTACAGTGATGTGCTGTGATTTACATCTTTTAAAACCACTAAAAGTGTTCTCTGGAGAATGAATTCGGGGAAGGTAAGAAGTAAAGACGGCAGACAGGTTAGAAGGCAATTGTAATTGTTCTGACAAAAAGTGAGACAGTTTTGCTAGAGTGGCAGGAACAATTGCGTGGAAACTGCAGACGGATGTGAAAAAAGGGACTGTGGCTTGGTTTAGACGTAATGAGTGAAGGAGAGGGAAAGTCAGGTCTACAATGATGATTTCTGACTTGAAAATGGTGGGTGATGGCGCCATTAGCCATGATGGGAAAGACGATGGAGGAGTAGGTTTGCTGGTGGGAGACAGACAGTGAGTTCCACTTGGAATGTTTTCACTTTGAGATTCCTGCGAGTGGCGATAAGGAACATACGCAGTTGGTTATGCATTTGGAGTTCAAAGGGAAGTTCTGGGCTGGAGATGCAATTGGGAAAGTCACCAGCATATAATGATATTCAATAGCAGCAGAAGAGATGAAGTTATGCAAAGATGGAGTGTACAGAAGGAAGTAGAGGCTAAGTGGAGGAGGAGGATCTAAGAAGCTGCTAGAGATGGAGGAGGAAAACTAGGCACGAGCAATGCCAAGGAAATCAGAGGAAAAAGAGACATGGGCCAACAGTCTTGAATGCCACTGTGATGCTCTAAGATGAGGACAAAAGGAGCCACATTCCATACCAGGGAAATTCTGAATTAAATGCCATGAGGTGGCAGGGCCATTCCAGAGGCCACTCTTGGTCTTCTAGGCTGATTCTGCGTCACCTTTCTTTCACTGGCCCTAGCAGGATGATGTCCAACTGTGCTTAGGAAATGGGAAACATGTTACTAACCATGGATTACTCAGAAAGCTCTCACAGGATCTTATTTACTGCACGTGAAGTGAATGCCATCCACCTTTTTAACCACGGTGACAATGCACACTTGAGCAAGAGCTTTCTTGTCAGAGCATGGGGGTGTGTGGCAAAGGATGGAGTAAATTTCACAAGCCAGAGTCTCTGGAAAGAGAGTCGAGAACTTTACCTCCTGGACTGTTTTGAATGGGGCCGGACTACAGGAATTTTTTAATCAAAACAACTGAAAAGGGCACTTGAGTTGGGTGTACATTGCCCCCCAAACATGCACATAAATGCAAGGGCCTGAACTTATTACTAAGTCATGGAAAATGAGGGAGTGGCAGCAGCTGGAGAAAGGGAGGTTGGGGGTCTGTCCCATCAGAGTTAGATAGACTCCAGCTCTACTAAATCACTAATTTATCAAGGCTTCATCCTGACTATATTATGTACTGCTAACAAACATTACAAGATTTTTCCAATTAGTATTACGATATCAGAGACTCTTACCTTAAACAGCTTGAATCTCACATTCTGTTTTCTCTACAACTAAGCTCTCCTGTGTTCTTCCTAACACATGATCAGCAACCCAAAAGTAAATGCTTTATGAGACTTTGCCATTGATTAATTATTCATGGATTTTTACAAGGTTTACATACTTACCATTTCCAAAGGATATTAATTTAAAGGCAGAACCAATATTTAAGCTTTTAGTTTTCATTTTTAATAAATGTTTCATAGAAAACTTTATTGCTAAGACTTCAATTCTTCAGATGAGTTACCTTGTTTGGATTCAGTCCACAGAAAATTGTCACTACTAATTTGTCTTTTTTCTGTATTTGAACCTTCTAAGAAGCAAGCTCAAAACATCTATCTAGATGGGTTTTTTTCTATTCAGCAACATTAAGCAGCTTATTTAGATTCACAAACCTCTGCTAACTCCTGCCTTTTGATCCTTTCCATCAGTCATATTCAAAAAGAAATGCTCCCTCACCAGCTACTCAACTAATTTTTCAAGTTCCTGGAGACATGGCAATTGATATCTGTTGTCCTAATGAATGCTTGGCAGTTCCTCCTCCCCTTTCATTGTTGCTTCTGTTTTTCACACTCTCTCATTCTAGGTGATTTGTTTCAGACTGTCACTGTGTTCTGTATTTTTCTCAAAGTCAAGAACAAGATGACAAAGTCAGTGGTCTCCACCAAGACCATCCATGGATGTTATAAGCTGAGATAACATCCATCTCAGCTTATGACCTTTCCCTGTGGACTAGACGGAGTCCTTCTATCTTTCCCCACTACAGGATGCTAATCCCTTATCGACATATTCAAAGTCCAAGTCCAAGGAGTCCACGTGAGCTACCTCACTCCTTCCCCATATGAAGACACAGTGAAATGACACTATTTATGAGCCAGAGAGTGAGTCTTCACCAGGCCCTGAATCTGCTAGTGCCTTGATCTTGGATTCCCAGTCAGCAGAAGCGTGAGAAACAAATTTCTGTTGTTTATAAGACACCCAGTCTATGGTATTTTGCTAAAGAAGGCAGAATGGATTAAGATAGGGTACTTTGCACATGTAAAGTGCTCAGTAAATGAATGAATAAATGAAAATAACTGAGGATCAATAATTGGGAGAATATTACCTACTATCCTTGGGATTCATTTTGAGGCCTTTTATTTTGAGACCTGCTTTCAATTTCCCTGTTGGATAAAAGGTAATTGCATTACTCAAGAGTCTGGCAGACAAAGATGACAGAAAACCAATTCAAATTAGCTTAAGCAAAAAAGGAGTAATTTGTTGCCTCACATAATTGGAAGTCCAGGAAGACACTTCAGGCATAGATAAATCAGAAATCTGAGTGACTCTGTCTTTCTTTTTCTTTCTCATTTTCCTGTCATCTCTGCCCGGCACCACCCACCCCCCGTACCACCTCCTCTGCTCATTTTTACTCCTTGTTGAGGGGGTTAGAGGCCACGGTGCAGATATGGAGGGATGAGACTATAGATAGATAGTTCCAGGCTTATATCATCCCAACTAGTAACCTCGAAGCAAAGAACTTTTAACTTTCTCTCCCAGTGACTGCACTTAAAATTCCATATGTATATAACATGCCTGGGTACCATGATTAGGGCAAGCTCGAGTTATATAGCCACCTCTGTTGCTAAGAATGCTATGGATCATAACTGCAAGGTCCCCTAGAACTGTATGGAATGATACAAAAGTGCAATGAGCTTTTGTATTATTATTTTGAAGAAAAAAATGACTACAATTTGAGATGATGATGAATATCTGCATTTAGTGCATTCTTTTTCTGCCACTTCCATTTCTTTTTGTCCAAATTCAGAGACTACAGTGATTTTGTTTTCTAGCCAGGCAGAATCTTAGACTTATAATTCAACCTTTCTATTTTATACATGAGCAAATGGAATCACATCCATCATCAGTGAACAAACTAGCATAATAAGGAAGATCTTGCTGTTTCCTCATCATGAGCAGCCATTGTAGGAGCTAAGAAGTCAGCACACGGTCTCAGCCCGACAAAGGTCCCTTGTGACACAGAGCATTCATGCCACCTTTCTGGGTTTCAGTTTCTTCCATAAAATAAACCATTTAGAGTCCAAAGTTTCTTTCTATTTTTTTTTTCCAATGGATGAGAGCTCTCTACGTTGCCCAGGCCGGCCTCAAACGCGTAGCCTTGCCTCCTCAAGTGCCAGGACAACTGACCTGAGCCACAGCGGCTCCGTAGAGCCCATAATTTCTCATCATTTCATGATTTCAAGTATTGCAATTATGGATCATAAAGATTTGTTTGTTTGTTCAAATCACTGCCATTTTATAAAATCTTTAGAAAATAGTATCTTCAAAATATTTTCCCTAACAACAGACATTCCACCTGCATTCCATAGAAAATGATAACCTCATTTTGAACCATTATTTTCAAGATCTCAGCTGTTTGTGATTTTAAAAATATTTTAAATCCTACTGATGAAATGAAAATAAGTTTTATATAATTTGCAAGACACACTTTAGTAACATGATACATTTCAATGGCAATGCTCATTTTTAATCATGAGTATTTTCAACTAAGCAGAAGTATGTAGTAGTGTGACATATGTGATACTAACTTTAGGAAAATAAGGAGAGAAACAGGAAGATGTGGACAGTTGACCTTTCCATCATAAAAGCTCTCATGAAGCATAATATGAACATATCTTTTTAAAGTACAAGGGAGAATTGGTATATAGGAACAAGAGTATGTGTGTGTGAACACATTCAGAATTCCTTTTCTCTTTATCAGAGTGGGCAGGAGTGGGGTTGCCAAATGAAGTTGTTAGAGAAGTGGAACGCAGAAGATGTCATTTCATTGCTAAGCTCAATTACATTATGGGCCAAGAAATTGGATTGGCTGGGAACTTGAGCAGAGCTGCTATCTGATTGGCTGAAATACTGAAGCGGGCCAGCCACTCTGGTGTAACATTTGAGCTCTGGGATGTTTGAAGTATGATTTTAAATGGTTGCCAAAAAAGAAAAAGAAAAAAAAATTTTATCAATAAAGGTAGCTTTCAGACAATCCTGTATAGCAAGCTGAAAAAACCTGTATCTCCTTTTTCTAAGCCACTTGTACATCCCAGGAGGAGAGTTTGGAATCTTGCTCTATGACCCTCTTACTACAATGGAAGATTCACTCTCTTCCCATCGAAAGTACATTTCTCTACTTGTCTCTGGGATGACATGCCTTTTCACTTTCTTGGGTATTTCACTTTACTTACAGCCCCCTTTGCATTTATTGAATTATCACCATCATCTATGGTTCTAGTATCTTCTATTTTTAAAAAGCTTCTCCCTTTATCCAGTGTCCTCTAGTAGTTGTCCTCTAGTAGTTAACTGCTTCTTCAACAGGCAGAAAACAGTGGTCCACAATTATTGTCTCCAGTCCTTCAGGATGAATGATGAGTGCCCCCACCCACTCTGCTCTGTCCCTGCTCCATTCCACACAAATTAATTAGTGCTTTTATCAACCTGCCTTCAAGGAACTTACAGTCTACTAGGAGATAAAGATAATGCTACGTCACCAAATCTAATAGTCATCTGTTACCTTTTTTAAACACTTTCTCTCTAGATGGCCTTATAAATTTTTAAAGAATTTTATTGAAATATTATTTACATATAATACAATGTTGTGAAACCATGACTACTACTTAATTCTGAAATATTTTATCACCCTCCCCCAGAAATCTCATACACACTAGCAGCACCCACTCCCCATTCCCTATTGCCCTATCCCTTATCTATTCTCTGTCTCTACGATTTGTTGATCTTGGACATCTCATATAAATGGTATCACAGAAGATGTGGCCTTTTGTGGGTAGCTTCTTTCACTTAGCATGTTTTCAAGGTTTCTATTCCTAGCATGTATTGGAACTTCATTCCCGTTAATTAACAAATAATTTTCATTGTATTATATATGTCAATTTTTATCCATTCATCAGTAGGTAAACATGTGGGTTGTTTCCTTTTTGGTTTTCATGAATAATGCTCTTATAAATACTTGGGTTCACGTTTTTGTGTGGACATGTTTTCATTTATTTTGGATATATCTAGGAGTGGAATTGCTAGGGCACATAATAATTCTATGTTTAACATTTTGAGAAAGTGCTAACCTGTTTTCCAAAGCAGCAGATCATTTTTCAATCCCAACAGCAGTGTATAAGGGTTTTGATTTTTCCACATCCTCACCAACATGTTGTCTTTTTGATAACAGCTATCCTAATTTGTATGAAGTGGTATCTCATTATAGCTTCAATTTGCATCATTTTAATGATGTACTTATTGGATATTTGTATATCATTTTAGATAAATGTCTATTCAGATCTTCTGCCCATTTTTTCAACTGGATTTTTTAAATTGTTGAATTGCAAGTTTTCTATTATGTATTTTAGGAAAAAGTTCATCAGCATCAAATATATTACTTTCAAATATTTTCTCCCATTCTGTGGGGTTATATGTCACTTCCTTAATGGTGTCT
Source organism: Sapajus apella (assembly GCF_009761245.1). Classification (NCBI taxonomy): domain Eukaryota; kingdom Metazoa; phylum Chordata; class Mammalia; order Primates; family Cebidae; genus Sapajus; species Sapajus apella. The sequence continues at coordinate 4,707,697 of NW_022436997.1, forward strand.
TTTCAAGCACAAATATTTTTAACTTTGATAAAGTTGAATTTATGTATCTTTGTTGTTGTTGCTGCTGCTGCTGCTTATGCATGTGTTGTCATATCTAAAAAACCATTGTCGGGCCGGGCACAGGGGCTTATGCCTGTAATCCCAGTACTTTGGGAGGCCAAGGGGGGCGGATCACGAGGTTAGGAGATTGAGACCATCCTGGCTAAAGTGGTGAAGTCCTGTATGTACTAAAAATACAAAATATTAGTTGGGTGTGGTGGCACGCACCTGTAGCCCCAGCTACTTGGGAGGCTGAGGCAGAAGAATTGCTTGAATCTGGGAGGTGGAGGTTGCAGTGAGCCAAGATTGCACCACTGCACTCCAGCCTGGGCAACAGAGCAAGACTGTCTCCAAAAAAAAAAAAAAAAAAATTGTCAAATCCAAGGTCACAAAGATTTATGCCTATGTTTTTCTCTAAATGTTTTAGGTAGGTTCACACCTCACAATAATTTCTATGATGCATTTTGCAACAAATTTTAAACCCATTTAAATTTTTTCCTGAAGTATAATTCCAACTTCATTGCTTTACATGTGACTATACAGTTGTTCCAGCACCATTTGTTGAAAAGATTATTCTTTTCTTCATTGAATTGTTTTAGTACCCTTGTCAAAAGTCAATTGACCATAAGCTAATGGTTTAATTGTAGATTCTCAAATTTATTCTATTAATCTGTATGTTTGTCCTTAAGCCAGTGCCACACTGTCTTGACTACTGTAGCTTTGTACTACGTTTATCAGGGAGTTTGAGTTCTCTAATTTTTTTTCAATATTCTTCTTGGTATTCTTGATCATTTGCACCTGTCACTTTTTGTGTTCTAAGTACCATCTACTAACAGACAACTCTCAAAATTCTCTCTCTCAAATCTCTTTTCTGAAGCTGTGATTCTTATTGAAGCTATGTTTTTAATTGGCAGCCCAGGTTGAATATTCAGAACTATCCCAAAGTGTATACACTAACTGAAAATTTATCTCTATATCTCCCCCTAAAATATCCTACTTTGCTTGTCTTCCTATTCGCTGCAAGTGCCCTCACAATTCACTCTATTGCTCACAGCAGAAACTTGGGAGTCAATCTTCATTCCTCCCTCTTCTTCACTCCCACAGTCAATCTATCAGCAAGTCATATCCAAGTTTTCTCCAAATCATACTTCAAATTCATTTACCTTCTCCCTAGATCTATTTTACTATCCTAATCCAAGCCACCAGAATTTTCTCCTACATTACTAATTGGTCTTCCTGATTTTTCCCCAAAGGTCCATTTTCTATAAAAGAAACAAAGTGATAATTTAGTAAGTTAAAATCATTTGGCTCACTGATTTCCTTTGCATTTAAAATAAAATTCCAACCTTTCCCATGGCTTATGAGCCATGTATGATTTGATTCCACCTACCTCTCCAGGCTCCTTTTTAAATGTCACCCCTTGATTACCAGGTGCCAGATATATTAGCTTTCTTTTAGGTTCTTGCACAAAGCAAGCTTTTTCATGGCTTCAGGCCTTTGCACATGCTGCTCCCTCTCTAATTAAAATGCTCCTACTGCTGCCTTTACCCCTCTACCTTTCAGGCATCCTTCCTTTCTTCATCTCTTCTTGGCTTAAAGTATTATCTCCTCAGATTACTTTTTTCTGGTGATGATAGCTAAACTAGATTTCCCTCTTGTATTCTCTTTTACCATATACCGTTGCTTCTTTCAAAGCACGTACTACATTTTATAACTATTACTTAAATTGCTTATACGATTGCTTCTTGTCTGTCTCTCTGTTGCCTTACTAGGTTGTAAAATCCATGCAGGTGGGAAACATGTCTATTCCTTTCACTACTGTAACCTCAATGCTAAGAATATAATACAGATTCAATAAATTATTACTTGAATAAATATCTCTTTTTGCCAGGCACGGTGGCTGATGCCTGTAATCCAAGCACTTTGGGAGGCTGAGGTGGGCGGATCACCTGAGGTCAAGAGTTCGAAACCATCCTGACCAACATGGAGAAACCCCAATGGTAAAATATATATTATATATAATATGTATTTAATACATATTATATATAGAATATATAATATATATTTAATACATATTATCTATTATATATATAATATATAATATATATATTGAATATATATAATATATATATTATATATATTAAATATTATATATATTTTACAGATGGGGTTTCTCCATGTTGATCAGGACGGTCTTGAACTGTTCTGCATTATTAATTTTTTGAAGATGGGTATTGCCTTACTAGGTTGTAAAATCCATGCTGGTGGGAAACATGTCTTTTCCTTTCACTACTGTAACTTTGGGATGAATTTAAAAGAATGTTTAAGTCACAGCCAATTTTCTGTTGGTCTGATTTTACCAAATAATTCCCTAAATAAGGAGTCTGATCTATCTAAAATAGAAGTTAATGTACTATCCCAATATTTCCATTCTAAACTCTGGAAACTCAATCCATTTAAAGTCTTCTCTCAATCCTAAATGCAACCTCATCTTGATGCAAAAGATGTGTGTGTAGGATACCTCCAGTAGATTGATTCCATCTTCCTCTGCTCATCCTTCCAGGTCATCATTCTCAAATGCTCTTTTCTTGTCACCATACCTAATATATAAGCAGACACCTCCAAACTTTTGAGTAGTTCTCCTGGGGCCTTTCTCTCTTGGCTTGAGAAAGTTCTACCTTGTTCACCATGAGGAAGGAAAGAAGGTCCTCTCTTTGAACCTTGCACTCTCCTCAAAAAGGTGATCCTCTCTCTTTCAGTGCTTTCATTTACTAGGTACGGGTAGTAATAGTGCCAGTTCTGATAACTTTCTGCGTCTTAAATTATGATGAGAAATTAGTGGGGCATTACTGTAACTCTATTTCTTGGTTCCATATGAGTAATCAGTCTCTTGTCCTAAAATGTACTCTAGGAATGTTCAGGGGTTCTAGTCCATTTCATAGAGTTACTGCTGTAGCAGCTGCCATCAGCAACGAGGTGGAGGTTTTGGCTTATCTTTCCTTAGGAAAAAAAGCCACATACATGTGCTGACACAGAGCCAGCATCATTTCCCAGCCCTCAAACATCTGGTTGGCATGAGTACAGACACACAACTCAAATCTCAGCTCCCCTGAACATCCCTCTGAATCCAAAATTGGTCCATAACTTGTTTTTAACTGTTGTCACACTTCCCTGTGAGAGCATTAATATTCTATTCCACTACAACTAAATGACCTACCTCTATCATACCTACCCATAGCCCTGGAAGTTATCCCAGAATCTATTTCAGTAGTGAGCCTCTTGGACACCAGTGCCATCCTATATAGTCTATCACAGAATGAAAGCCACAGAAAATGCAATTAATAATATCATTACCAGATGCCCATTGAACATCCCAAATCTGAAAATCCAAAATCTGAAATGCTCAAAATTTTGAAATGTTTTGAATGCCAATGTAATGTTCAAAGGAAAAACTTATTGGAGTATTTTGCACTTTGGGTTTTTTGACTTGGGATTCTAAACCAGTAATTACCATGCAAATATTCCAAAAGAAAAAAAGAAAAAGAAAAAATCAGAACACTAAAACATTTCTGGTCCCAACCATTTTAGATAAGGGATATTCAACCTGAATTTCTTCATATCATGCCCTCATACCTCCACGGCTAGTCTTTCTCAGTCTCCTTTGTGAACTCCTTCTATTGTTCAGCCTCTAAGTTTTAGACCACCAGGGTTCTTGTTGCTGGGACTCTTCGTTTTCTGTATTTGTACTCTCACAGTGATCTCATCCAATCCCGTGGTATTAGATGCCATTCACACACTAAAGACCAGGACCAGCTTCATAGGCATGCTACCTGTGAATTTGCACAAGACCTCACGTTCTGAAGGGCCCTGTGTTTAGTTTAACACAATGATGTTCCTGTCTTAAAAGCTTTAATAACTAATTTTATCTTGAATCGGTAAATGAAGACTGATGAGACAGTGGAACAGGTGCACAAGCAGAGATGCCACCATGTATATGTCTGCCACCACTCTTTGACAATCCATTTGGCCCATAAACACAGAATTCTAGTGGGCCCATAATGCACGGATTTAGTGAGACTCAAAGAGAGAAAAAGGTAATGGTTACAACTACAGTGGAGTAAGTGGGGACACTGACACTCTCAAGAGGCCACATTTTCCATTTGAACCAGAATTTGTTTGGACATAGAACACAAAAGGCCAAGATACCCTATGCACACCCTGCACTCAGGGTGCCTGTGTGTGAACTGTGGGGGCAGAGGTGATAGTATGAAGGTTAAGGTCCATCCAGTTCATAGCAAAGCCCATAATGAGGCTATCATCTGGCCACACTTAGTTTCACACATTCCTGAGCTTAGTCATTTTCTCCTAGGACCTGCAGCTGCACCCGAAAGAGGTGACAACTTCAACTACCCACCTGTTATTGACCCTAGGTTACTAGCCTAGACTTATGATTCACTCAACAATATTTTATTTGGGGAATCCTTGATGTCTTCCATGTAACTGGGCTTTTGAGAAGCACCTACTGCTATACCATAATACTCCTTTATCTCTGAATCTGAGAAAGAAGGAGTTGCTATAAATGTCTTTATAAAAAACAAAAAGTTATTTGGGATCCTCATGCAACTTGCACCATCCTCTCTCCCAAGATCTGCATGCAGGGCCTAGAAGAGGATGCTGGCTTCCCTAAATCAGACCAAAAGCCCCTGCCCTCCTTTTCTACAGGAATCATGTCTTTCTGGTACATATTAGTGTAGCCTAGTGGTCATGCACATAGGTGTCGGAGCCAGAGCATCTCAGTTCTAAATACATGTTTGCTCATATCTTACCTGGGTAACACTGAGGAATTTGCTTATCTTCCTTGTACTTCAATTTCCTCATACACACAAAAAAGCATATAATAACAGAATTTACCTTATGAAGTTGTTGTATATTTTAAATAAACAACTCAATTTACAGGGCTTGTAACAGTGTTTGGCCTACAAAGAATGTAGTAACTGTTCTGAATTATTAATTTTTTTGAAGATGGGTAAAACATATATATATTATATATATTTTTTATATATTTTATAATATATATATTTATATATTTATAATATACATTATATATATATTTTGTAAATATATATTATATATAATATACATTATATATATTTTATATAATATACTATATATTATATATATTTATATGTTATATACATAAATATATGTTATATATACATATTATAATGGATCTACTAGACTCATTTTCTTATGTTTTATTTTGATATTCCTAGTGTTCTACACATAAATAGCATGTGGTATCAGTATTAGCTTTTTCTGTACGAAATACTAGTCTCAAAAGTTAGTGGCTTAAAATAAACATTGACTTAGCTCAGGATTTAGTAGCAATTTTTCCTTAAAAATTTTTTTTTCTAGAATAGGTATTCATATTAAAGTTGTTCATACTCCATATAAAGTATATGAAGTTTTTGAAATTACCTAGTTCTTAAAATGTTACTAACAGCAATTGAATTTCAATAATGCATTTTGGAATACGGATTATCTACCCTCAGGGTAGATAAAAGTAAAAAACTAGTGTTGAAATGCAATATGCCAGCCCATAGCACTGAATGAAATGAACTTTCACTTACCAGTATTTACATAGTACTCATTCTTAATATAAACCACTCATTATATAAAAAAGTGCTTTTCATGTATGTTTTTTCGCTACATAACCAGTTGAAAATTATTTTTCCCCACTATATAAAAGAAAGAGAAAATGTTAGCATACAGCAAGATATATCTGGTTGGGTGGGAAGGCCACAGTAACAAGAGTCTAAAGTGTATCTTCTATTCTTACACCTTCCCAGCCCTGGCCCCTGTTTCCTAATACTGGCCTATGGAATCTCTGGGCTAAAGAAAAACTTAACATCTAATCTATTGTTAAACCTAACAGGCATAGGAATCCCCTGGGAAAAATCACAAGACCCACATGTAGATTGATTTAGCTGCTCAGGAGTGGGGATTGGGAATGTGCATATTTAAGAGTTCCCTGAAGGTTCTGACATGCCCAGTCCCACCCTAGTTCTTAGAGTGGAAACTGGTTCCTGTGGTCTAGTGCAGCCTCTTATCAGATGCAGGGGTCCCACCTCAGCTTCTGTAAGTTGTCACCCAGGTGGGATGCTTACTATCTCCTGAGGCTTATCCTGTTTTTCCTTTTTGTTGTCGTCGTTTTTAGCTACTCTATACTATATTCAGATTTCTTTCATTTTTACCTAATATTCTTTTTCTGTTCCTGGATCCCATCCTGGATCAGGTGGTATGCATTCTTCATAAGTGAAATATTAATATATCAAAATTATTCATTTTGGCAAATCAGTATATTTTCCGTATATAATTACAGAAAGTCCACATTGTTTTTCTAATATACTTGTAAAAAATTATTTTCCACTTGGCACTAAGGTTACTCTCAAGGTGTTCAATCTGTATCAGTTTTTATTTGAAGTTGTGTGACCTATCTAAAACAAACATTCGTAATTTTGTACAAAATGCTCCTAAGAATCTCAATTTGGTTTACTGTTTTAAATCGCAATGTTATATTTATGCGCAAGGATATATACAAGGTATACTATGATTGTAGGTTAATGATCATATTGATTGGCAAGATTTAATTTACCTGTATGTTTTTACTGAAGGATCTAGTCTCCAACCCAAGGCAAGTATGAATATGTGGCATGATGACACAAGATATTTCTTAGAAATGTGTTTACTGACTACTTACTGAGTATGCCACCTTTGGTTATCCTGTTAAAAGCAATGAAAAAAATAAAACATGAGCATAAATAAGAAAAGGAGTAAGTGTTGTCTTTTGGGGATTAAAGCTGAATGGACCACATACCCACAAATGCACACATTAGAGGTCAGTACTAACACTACCATTATCTCAGTGAAAAATGAAGGCTGGAAGAATTATGGTTAAGACTGTGATCACCAAAGTCTAACTCGGCTTCAAATCTCACTCACCAGTGGCTTATCCTTGGGCAGATGATTCAATTGCTTTAAACTCCAGTTACTTCAACTAGAAAATGAGAAGACAATTCTATCTCATACAATAAAGAGATAAGGCATATGAAGCAATTAGTATGGTCCTGACATGTAATGCTGAGCCCTTACATCATGTTGACTGCTATTATAACAATATATGCCCAGCTGAAAACTCAGTAAGACAAATGAGCTGGGGAACATCTAAAACTAGCATACGGAGAATGATTTTTGCTAACCCTAGCAAAAACCAAGGCTGTATCACCCTTTATTTCGGAGTGTTAACCGTACTTTTCTTCTTTTCTTCCTAGAGCCCCACTCTCAACTGCTATTCACATTCTCTCTCCCCCACTCAGAAATTTCAATCTACTTAATGACCATAGTACTCACACTTTTTAATTAAAGTGATGTATCCTCACAAATACATTTCTCAAACTCGAAAGAAACATCGTGCTTGAAATATTGCTGAATTTGTCACCAAAGAATTCACATGGCAATGACAAAGAAACACGCAGACTACACTCTGAGGATAGAGCTCCAAGAGTAAAAACAATGGAATTTGGAAAAAATAGAGTAAAGAGTTGCTTTGAGCAATAAAAACAGATCGATAAGTCATTTTTCTTTTTGATATAGGCTTATCACTCACAGCCAAAATCTCTCAGCAAAACCACAGCCACTGTTTATTTACCCTCCTGAGAGATGCTCCTTCCTCACCTAACACTCGTTACCCTTCCTAGAAAGGTTTATCCTCTTTACAATTCTAGTTAAGATGGCACTAAATACAAGGGTATTCAAGATGAAACTTTTTTTACTAGCTTTCAGTGTCTGCCCTTATAGAATTTCATATTTGTGTCAAAATTTCTTATTGAGTTTCTTATAAGCATGCTCCTCTCTATGCAGAGTGCTGTGGAGTTTATAAAGATGAGTAAGATGATATACTTTTGCCTTCTAGTTAGCACAGTTAAATTAATGCTATTGAGACCATATGTCCCTCAAAGCTAAAGATACTTACTTTCTTACCCATTAAAGAAAAAGTATGCCAAACCCTGAAATAGGAGATACAAGTGTAAGAAAAACACTGAACTTTCTTAATGCCACTTTAAAAGCTATAAATAATTCCAAGAGTTCACAAGGAAGAAAGGTCACTTTCAACAAGGGAAATTCAGAGAAAAATTTTGGAGGAAGTGCCAATAGAAACACAATTAGAAGAATGAGCACGCAGAGGGTTAAAAATGTCTAACAACAACAAAAATGACACAGATATGTAAAGAAAAGAAAAAGCAAGGTAGAGGATAGAGCCTGACAATTTAGTTTAGATATAAGTTTTCCTAAGATGACGTACAAAGGTCTTTCCATTTTTACTATTTTTCTCATCAGGAGGTATGTTTCATACAAATCACATTCCATATGCTTCTAGGATGTCTCTTAATTACATGCCTGCCCTCCCTCTGGTAACCCACACTAAAGAGGCAAGCTCAGAACTAAGAATTTGATGACAAATACATATTATCATTAATGGCATTCTCTGAAATTGTGCCACAATTTTACCTTCATCTTTTCTGTCACTTCATTTCTGATATTTATTCAGCACCAAAACAATTATTTTTCTTCCAAGACTATACGTATAACATATGAAGTTGCAAAAGATTATTACTGCATTGCTCATATCATTTGTATATTTGTATTTGTTCTTTTTCTTCAAAGTTCCATCAAAAAAGCTAGAGAGATTAGTTTTCTTAAAAAACAAAAAAAATTTTTGCTCGTTCATGAAGAATATATTACATTAACAGGTCTAGGTGAGCTATTTCAAAAAGCTTTTTGTTTTTCCTCAATTCCTTTATACCATCAAAAAGCTTTTGAAAACTAAATTTACATCAGAAAAAATTTATTGCAGAAAGACAATTTACATTGTCTTACGTGAAAATGTAAAAAAATCTTATGTTTAATACTAATACTGGTGGTCATACGACCTTTTAGCCAGGTATCTAAATAGCCACACTTTCATACTCTACATACTTACAAACGAGAACTATGAACTGTAGTTTACAAAAATCAATTATTTATGAGAAAATAAATATCTTTTAAAAATATTAGCAATTCTTGAACTACAGAAGAATGAGCCATAACATGTAAAACTTGAAGTAAATTTTTAAGTAAAACTTTAAACATGTAATTTAGGCAAAAACAAAAAACAAACAAAAGTCAGTGGGAGAAAGGAGAGGAAAGAAGGAAGAAACAAATAAAAAACGTGTAAACTGTGTCAAGCTAAATTCAGGTTACTGCTGTCCTGATATGAAAATATAAGGGGAAAAAATAACATTTTAAACCAAATGACTAAATGTTTTACTATTTCAACATATTACTTCCTCCAGAATTCTCATAACATGTACATAAATAAGAATATTTCTCATTTCGTAATTTATTAACAATGAATACATTTGAAAATAAATATATACAATATTTCAAAACAAACCCCACCAAGACCATATTTAAGCAATGACATCTAAGGAAGTGGAATTCAGGTACCATGTAATATTTGGAAAATACGGTAACCTGAAGATTAAATTTTCTCTTCCCTGCTGGTTACTCTGAAGTCTCCAATATACACAGGTTGCTCTTAACATGGTTTTCTTATTGAATCAAGCATCTTGATGGGTCAAATCCAGTTTCATTTTCTCCAGTACTACAAAAATTAAAAAGAAACAAACAAACAGAAAATAATTTACTTATTCACAAAGATAAAAAATAGTCTATCGTTTTTAAAAAGGCTATGATTAAAATAGAAAGTGTATAAATACATTTGCTAAATGCTACCAAGAGGATTGCAATTAACTATATTGTATAGGATTCCTGAGGATTCACTTAAAAACTAGTTTATATGAGAAAATAATTCAGGGAGAGAGTGTTTGCTGACTGTAAGTTCAAAATGATGCAATTAACATGAGACAACCAAAAATCATCTCATCCAGTACTAAAAAGGCAAATACTCCGCTGAATTCTAAAGTGAGTTAAATGAGTAATATTGTGTGTAGTGTGCTTGGTTCTTAGAGAGGCTGTGAAAACCTGTATCTTATTCCACAGAGTGCAACTACTTCATTCTAGAAATGGTCTGGACATCAAAAAAAGGACGTAGTCCTGAAAAGACAAGAGAGGCCTAGTGAAGAGCTGTTCTGGGAACAACACGATTAATGGTGTTCAATACTGAGATATCTCCAGTAGGAATAAAATCAACGAAGATTTCGTTGTTTGGCTGAGTATACACTGAGTCATTCATAACTCATGCCCTTTTTGTTGGATACAAATATGCTGGCATTCTCTTGGAAGAATTATGAATGCTGTTTACATGTAATAAAATTTTGTTTCTATGACCTTCACTTCATTATCACTCAGAGAAAAAGTGAAGGCAAAAAATCACACACAAGGGTGTCTGTGTGTGTGTGCACATGCATGTGTGTACATGTACAAATGTGAAAATGCCAAGATGCTAATGGCTTTTAATCTGATGCCTTTAAAATTGGCAATCTAGAAAAAATATGGCAAGATTTATTTTTCATGTGAATAAAAATGATGTAATTTAGAATTTGAGAAGCAATTTAAACATTTTTACTAAAGGCAATATCAGAGAAAATAAACTTCCTAATGAAATGGTACTTGTCCCTCATATAAAACCATGTATGTTTATTTGGTGCCTACTACATGCCAGGAAGTGTCTCAGATTATGTGGGAGATCTCAAATTAAGACAAACTGCCGGAGGACCAAATTAATACAGACAGAAGACAGAATCTCACACACACACACACACACACACACACACACACACACACACACACACACACACTCTCTCTCTCTCTCTCCCTCTCTCTCTCTCTCTGTCTGTCTGTCTCAAAAGTTGGGCAAATGGGGGGAACTCATTCAACGCAAAGAGAAGAGCTGTATTGCCTGAAGGTAGTGGTGATGAATCATCAGATCTCCAAAGATTCTTTTGAAGGCTTCTGAAGATGATAAAGGTAGAAAGTGTAGGTAAAAGTCAAACTGAAAAGGGTCCATACCAACATATTTGGGAGTCTAAATAACCTGGAAGTCATTTGGAAGCAATTAAAAACTTGCATATGCACACGTGTATGCTTCTATGTATGAGGAAAATGTTGCTATTAATCCAATGGTTTCCAGTATACCAGCATACCTTGTTTTATTGTGCTTAGCTTTACTGTACTTCACAGATACTGTGTTTTTTTTTTTTTTTACAAATTGAAAGTCTGTGGCAACTCTGCCTGAGCAAGTTTATCGGAGCCATTTTTCCAACAGCTTGTGCTTACTTTGTGTCTCTGTGTCATAGTTTGGTAATTCTCATAATACTGCAAAAATTTTCATTATTATTCCATCTGCTATGGTGCTCTGTGATCAGCAATCTCTGATATTACTCTTGCAAATGTTTTGGGGAACCACGAACCATGTCCATATAAGATGGTGAACTTAATTGATAAATGTTACGTGTGTTCTGACTACTCCACCAAATGGCCATTCCCCACTTATCTTCTTCTCTTTAAGCCTCCATAATCCCTAAGACATAACAATATTGAAATTAGGCCAATTAAGAACCCTATCATGGCCTCTAGGCGATCAAGTGAAAGAGAAGAGTCGCATATCTCTGGCTTTAAATTAAAAGCTAGAAATTACTAAGCCTACTGAGAAAGGCATATCAAAAGCTTGGACAAGCCAAAACTTAAGACTCTTACATCAAACAGCCAAGTTGTAAATGCAAAGAAATGTTCTTAAAGGAAATTAAAATGCTACTCCAGTGAATACATGAATGATATGAGAGCAAAACACGTATTGCTGATACGGAGGAAGTTTTTGCGGTCTGCTTAGAAGCCCAAACCAGCTATAACATCACCATAAGCCAAAGCCTGATGCAGAGCAAGGCCTTAACTATCTTCAATTCTATAAAGAATTAAACTGTCTTCAATTTTATAATTCTATAAAGGCTGAGAAAGACAAGGAAGCTGCAGAAGAGAAGTCTGAAGCTAGCAGAGGTTGGTTCATGAGGTTTAAAGAAAGAAGCTATCTCCATAACATAAAAGTGCAAGGTAAAGCAGGCAGTGCTGATAAAGAAACTGCACCCAAGTTATCTATCAAGCTAAGATCATTGATGAAGGTGACTAAGTAACAGGTTTTCAAGGCAGATGAAACAGTTTTCTAATGAGTAAGATGCCACATAGGACTTTCATGCTAAAGAGAAGTCAATGTCTGGCTTCAAAGCTTCAACGGACAAGGCTTTCTTTGTAGGGGCTAATGCAGCTGGTGACTTAGTTGATGCCAATGTTCATTTACCAATCCAAAAATTATAGGGCCCTTAAGAATTATAATAAATCTACTCTGCCAGTGCTCTATAAATGAAACAGTAGCTTGGATGACATCACATTTTTTATAGTATTGTTTACTGAAAATTTTAAGCCCACTGTTGAAGCCCACTGCTCAGAAAAAGATTCCTTCCAAAATATTACTGCACATTGACAATGTACCCAGTCACCTAAGAGCTCTGATGGAATATACAAAAAGATTAATGTTGCTTTCATGTCGCTAATTCAATATCAATTCTATAGCCCATGAATCACAGAGTCACTTTGACCTTCAAGTTCTATTATTTACGAAATAATTTTTGTAAAGCTATAGCTGCCACAGATAATGATTCCTCTGATGGATCTGGGCAAAATAAATTGAAAACCTACTAAGAAAGATTCACCATTAATGGCACTTAATTCTAGATGCCATTAAAAACATTTGAGATTCATAGGAGGAGGTGAAAAATATCAATGTTAACAGGAGTTTGGAAGAAGTTGATTCCAGTCTCCATGGATGACTTTGAGGGGTTCAAGACCAGTAGTGGAAGGAACTGCAGATGTGGTGGAAACTGCAAAAGAACAAGAATTAGAAGTGGAGCCTGAATATGTGACTGAATTGCTGCAGTCTCGTGATAAAACTTGAGCAGATGAGGAAATGCTCCTTCTGGATAAGCAAGGTGGTTTCTTGAGGTGGAATCAATTTGTGGTGAAGATGCGTTGAACATTGTTGAAGTGACAACAAAGGATTTAGAGTATTCCATAAATTTAGTTGATAAAGCAACAGCAAGTTTTGAAAGGGTTTACTCCAATTCTGAAAAAAGTTCTAATCTGGACAAAATGCTATCAAACAGCATCACATGATACAGAGAGATCTTTCATGAAAGAAAGCATCAACTGATGTGGCAAACTTCATGGATTCACAGCTACTCAATCTTTAGCAACCACTACCCTGGATCAGTCAGCAGCCATCAACAAGGCAAGACTCTCACTAGCAAGAAGATTACAACTCACTGGAAGCTCAGATGATTGTTAGCATTTTTTATCAATATTTTAAAATAGTTTTTAAAGACATAAAGCTACTGCATAGTATTATGTAAACATAACTTTTATATGCATTGGGAAAACAAAAAAATCATGTGACATGCTTTATTGCAGTGGTTTAGACTCTAAAAAAAATCTTTAAGGTATGCCTTTTCCTCCAGATACTTCGACTTCAAAATGTCTGTGTCTTTAGGGAAAAAACAAAACAAAACAAACAAACAAAAAAAACACATAGCAGAGACAGTCCAAAAATATTCAACTCTTTGTACATTTGAAGAATTATTATGAATGGGTTTGACAGAACACAAAGGGAAAGAAAACAGCAGTATAAAACTAGCCTTACTAAAAGCAGTTAATGAAGCAAACATGGCAAACCCTGTCAAGGATTACATTCAAGTGTTTAAAAATCATCTTGGGAGAAGATAAGAAAATTGAATTTTTATGGATAAGAAACTGTAAGGCTTGGGCTAAAAATTATGGGGCATTCTGCTGACTCCTGCTATTAAAATAATTAACTAATCTTACAACTTGCAAACAGTTGTCATACAGCAAGTGCCTGTATTCTTTGTTTTTAAACATCATGGGTTTTAATGGGTAGTGTGAAGCAATGCTGACTGCAGCGGAACAAGAGAGCACAGGTGGGTCAATGAAATACAAGACTAGTTTTGGCCAATGCACAAAATAAATGTTATCCCACACTTATCCTATTATCTTGGATTAACAGTTCCCAGTGACTCCTTTATACAGCACACTTACTTGGCTGTTTGCACAGCTGATTTTGTTTTTTCTTTGATGGGTAGGTGAAAGATGAGGAAAAGTTAAAATTTAAACTTACAAGCAAAAATTTAAAAACTCACTACTCACAACAAAAGCTATTCATGTCTATAAATTAAGGCTTTGATATATGTATGTATGTGTGTGTGTGTGTGTGTACATGGAAGGTAAAGCAGCCAGTGCTGATGGAGAAACTGCACACAGGTTTTCTAGCTATGATCACTGATGAAGGTGGCTACATTAGATAACAGATTTTCAATACAGATGAAACAGCCCACTAATGAAATAAGATGCCACATAGGACTTTCGTGCTACAGAGAAGCCAGTCTGGCTTCAAAGGACAGGCTGACTTTCCTGGCAAAGGCTAATGAGCTGGTGACTGAAATTGACACTAGTTACTAAATATTTTACATCTAAATATATATTTAGATGTAAAGTATTTTATATATAAACATTTATATTAATATGTTTTTATATATGTATATATTCTTATATCTAAACATATATTTAGGTGTATTTTATAT